>NC_047120.1:9721977-9801977 GCF_902500255.1 Thalassophryne amazonica
TGATACCCAGCCCTGGCGGTAACGTAATTATTACCAGTGAGTTCTACCTCGTCCAAATGTGCCGTTAGTCATTTTACTGAGTTCCTGTAAAACGATCAGTAGAAATGACCTCAGGTTATATTAATCCTGTGTGAACAAAGACATCCTATTCTCTGGAAAAGGAGTTTTCTGCTGTTCACTTCAAGCGTGGAGGTGATAGAGACATTCTGAAGACAATCACCATGGAAACAGCAGCAAAATTAGATTCAGGCTTGAGTTGCCATTGACGGTGATTTTCTGTATGGATCTGTTGACATTACAGCTCAAGAATCATGTGATCAAGTTGCCACCTGTCCTCTGCATGTCCTCACACAGGATTTTTGGAACAGCCACTCTGTTTATGCCACAGAGGGATCTGCAACCACCTAACCTGCCTCTGCATAGATGAACAAGAGAAGATGACATGTCCCCCCACTAATCTCCGATCGCCCGGTATCGGGGGATCACCCACATACACCAGGCGTGGGTGATCTACATCAACACTTTCTTATGGTAGCTTAAATTCATCCACTTCTACATCAATGTTGCTACACTACTTTCTTTCGCTCTCAGCTGGCAGCGCCATTAATGACATCTTTATGGTCTGACATCTCACATGTCAGACTAATGGTAATTGGTAACGTTTCACTGTTACTGTCACTGTTAGGGGTTTTTCCCTTTAAGAGAAAATTAAAGCACGCAGCAAATAAGGTCCCATATATATAAAAAAAAAAACAAAAAAAAAAACAGTTTATCATCCCCACCCACATACTGAAATCAGCCTGCATACTCGTACATTTTTTAATTTTGACAAATTTCATTTACGGCGGTACAGCTGGTGCAAGAACCGGCACATCTGCTAGGTGGCTAGTGTGCTTTTGCCAAAGACGGCCAAAGTTTACAGAGTCGGGCCCGGAACTTAATTGTTGTCACTGACAACTATACTCAACAAAAATATAAACGCAACACTTTTGGTTTTGCTCCCATTTTGTATGAGATGAACTCAAAGATCTAAAACTTTTTCCACATACACAGTATCACCATTTCCCTCAAATATTGTTCACAAACCAGTCTAAATCTGTGATAGTGAGCACTTCTCCTTTGCTGAGATAATCCATCCCACCTCACAGGTGTGCCATACCAAGATGCTGATTAGACACCATGATTAGTGCACAGGTGTGCCTTAGACTGTCCACAATAAAAGGCCACTCTGAAAGGTGCAGTTTTGTTTTATTGGGGGGGATACCAGTCAGTATCTGGTGTGACCACCATCTGCCTCATGCAGTGCAACACATCTCCTTCGCATAGAGTTGATCAAGTTGTCAATTGTGGCCTGTGGAATGTTGGTCCACTCCTCTTCAATGACTGTGCGAAGTTGCGACGACGAACTGGAGTCAGGTCGAGACCCCGATGAGGACGACGAGCATGCAGATGAGCTTCCCTGAGACAGTTTCTGACAGTTTGTGCAGAAATTCTTTGGTTATGCAAACCGATTGTTTCAGCAGCTGTCTGAGTGGCTGGTCTCAGACGATCTTGGAGGTGAACATGCTGGATGTGGAGGTCCTGGGCTGGTGTGGTTACACGTGGTCTGCGGTTGTGAGGCTGGTTGGATGTACTGCCAAATTCTCTGAAACGCCTTTGGAGACGGCTTATGGTAGAGAAATGAACATTCAATACACGAGCAACAGCTCTGGTTGACATTCCTGCTGTCAGCATGCCAATTGCACGCTCCCTCAAATCTTGCGACAGTTGTGGCATTGTGCTGTGTGATAAAACTGCACCTTTCAGAGTGGCCTTTTATTGTGGGCAGTCTAAGGCACACCTGTGCACTAATCATGGTGTCTAATCAGCATCTTGGTATGGCACACCTGTGAGGTGGGATGGATTATATCAGCAAAGGAGAAGTGCTCACTATCACAGATTTAGACTGGTCTGTGAACAATATTTGAGGGAAATGGTGATATTGTGTATGTGGAGAAAGTTTTAGGTCTTTGAGTTCATCTCATACAAAATGGGAGCAAAACCAAAAGTGTTGCGTTTATATTTTTGTTGAGTATATATGCACGAGGACGATTGCTGACAAAGCCCAGAAGCTGAAGCCACGGTCGAGGGTGAGCGTTCCCCTGAGGTGACCATGAACAGTGTGTGATGTTACGTTGCACAGCGGAGGTCTTTCCTCAGGGAGATGCTGCTCTGTGCCAACACATTCTAGTCAACGTGCCTTCTAGCAAACTGTAGCTGAAATTTCACATCTTTTGAAGATAATTTTTCTCTCATTGTATCAGACAAAACAAAATAAAATCCACCCTCCCTCATGACTTCTTTCTGATGTCAAGGACGATAAACTAAGGTGTTTTGTTTTTTTTCCCCAATGGGGTCTTACTGCTGTAATCTCAAAACTTTAACTGAAGATGTGAGACTTCAGATCCAACCTGCCCCGCCCTGTTGCCCCACCCTCTGCCCACACCGTGTCTATGTGCAATGAGCTGCATGTTGTTCACATCCTGAATGTTGGTGTCTCCAGCTTTGTTGTGTTGGAGTGTAGTTTTGGGACCGTTTGTCCTTTTGCTGTTATGCTTCAATAATAAACTTCTTGTCATCATTGTTCACATGTCAAAGAATCATCTCATCCTTTTTACTGTTGTCATTTGCAGTTTTTACATTTATTTTAAAATTGCAAAATCATGCACCCAATAAAACTATTCATTCACAATCCACAACAGACAAAGTCTAAAAGTAAAATGACAGAAAAAATTAAATCAAATTTTTCACAGATTGAAAAGCATGAAGTCCGACATGTGGAGCCAGAAATGTAAAGCATTTGAACATCACCGAGAACTTCCAGGGTGCTGTTGCATTTGACTGCCAGAGCGAGTTCAGATGTGCCACGGTGGCTGATCTGGTTATTGCGGAGATCCAAATGTGTCAGGACGCTGTTGACAGCCAAACCATCACAAAAGAGTGAGAAAGCTTCATCCCACACGCCCACGGCATTCCACTCCAACACTAGCCTGCAAGAAACAGCCACAAAACACCAGATCATCACATCGTCAACCAACACAAAGCATCCACAAAACACCTGGGGCCTCATGTACAAAGCGTGCATACCCACAAAAACCTGGCGTATGCCCCTCTCAACATCCACGTGTAAATGTATCAAAAGTGACATGAGCGTGGAAACGTACGGTGCGTCACGCAAAAATCCAGGCTGGCATAAGCACGTTTCTACAGCTATTGTTAGGTGATGCAAGGAACCGTTAATAGTGTGAAAACAAGAAGTCATCAGAGTGACATGCACATCAGAGACACACTAATGAACATTTAACACACCTACGTGTTTGCAGTTATATGGGTGGACATAAAAGCATGCACAAAGTGATGCGTAAAATGCCACTAACAGTGGCTGCGTTAGTGTTGTTAATGCAAATGGTGCAATCCGACGTGAGGTGGTATTTAGGGAACATGAGGATTTACTTCCAAATGAGGATAATTGGCTCTGAAACCAGTTTTGATTACCAAGGCCACTGTGAATGGAGATGTGCCCAGAGCGCAATACGATATGGACCCAGGGACTGTCTGTGCCCACACAGGTGCTGACCACGCTGGGTGTCCTGGCATCAGGTACATTCCAGCGTCAGCTGGCTTATCGGTCAGGCATGTGCTAGTCAACCTTGCACCATGCCGCCAGCTGTGTGGAACGCAATCATCCCAATCTCATCCAGATACATTTCAACATTACAGCGCATTTTGCAGCAAAAGCCGGTAACTGGAGCTATTAACTGCACACATTTTGCTATAAAGGCGGCACCAAAGCTTCTTAACAGGCTTCGTCTGTTCAGTATTTGTCAATAAATGCATGTGTAAATTGTGATGTCACCCTGTCAGTGGTGGCGCGCCTCACCTTTTTAACGTCAGTGTGTGCACGCTGTTCTGTGTGTCGGCCTCCCACAAACATTTTTCCAGTTTCATGATTAATCCGTTTAACAGCGTACTGAATACACTGTCCCTGCGTGTCTCCGGGTAATTTCCAGTCATCTATAGTATAATTTCTTTCCTTCACAGGACCCCAGGTCACCCACATGGTGCCCAACCTGCACGAATCCTTCACTGAACCCCAGGTTATCACATGGTGCCCAACCCACACAAGTCCTTCACAGGAACCCAGGTTATCACATGGTGCCCAACCTGCACTTTCCCCAAGCATTTTTTGGTCCATTACCAACCACAACCGACTGGCAAGATCCCACAAGAGTTCCAATTCTGTAGATACGCTGACGTGGTCATCCAGCCATCACAGTTCGACCCTTATCAAAGTCACTCAAATCATCATAGTCCCCCATTTTTCCTGTTCCAAAATACAATAAAATCATTATTAGTTGTTTTCATAGACACAATGACCTCCAGAAGGTTCTGGCTGTCTCAAAAAGCCCTCACTCAATGTAAGCATTGCCTCCTGTCGAAGTCTTGAAGCCCAACCACAACTACCATCTTGGCCTCAGACCAGGACTAACGGCTTTAAACTAACTCAGATGGGTGGTGCACATTTTGGACTTTTTCACAAGAGCACTGGTTCTCAAACTTGTCCTCAGGGACCACCGAATCTACACATTTTCCATCTCTCCTGACAGTGTTGGTTCAGTGATCCCTGATGATGGGTTTGAGAATCCCTGGATCAAAGTAAGAGGGGTTGAACTGGTCTAGTCTGTCCCCACAGTAGGCCGCCATGTTTCATATTTGACAAAATAGTCAGTTTTTCTTTCTTAGTATCGGTTCATCAAAGCAGGTCCTGTCGAGGTCAGCAAGTCACCCGGTGCAGAATTTAAGGCAAAGCTGGGCAGTGGCTTTGTTGCTTCTCAGCATCGTGTTTAACAGATCATTTCTCCATCAGTGACTGTGTGTGTTGAAGCCCACAGGACTGGGTTTTTGTGCCCCTTAACTGAGTGCCCATGTCAAAGCTACAAATACAAACATTCGTATTAAATCAACAGTTCTCACCTGCGCAGAGTTTTGTTCCGCGCCAGTAACTTCCCCAACATCTCAGCTCCTGATGACCTCAGGTTGTTTCCCTGGAAATGACAGCAGTAATCAACGGCAAATGAAAAGTGTCACCCTGAGAGTGACCGGCATCTTACCAAAAGGTGAACAAAAGAGACTAACCAAGGAACGACCACCATGAAGAGGGACTGACGGGCAAGGGAATATACAGTACTATATTCATGCCAAATTTGGAGGCAAAAAAAGCACAAATTGTGACCAGTGTTTTAGGTGATTTTCGTGTTTGACCTTCCTGTGACACTGACCTTTGACTTTGATCCTTTTGTGTGCTCAAAGGTATCGCCATAGGACTGCTACATGTGATTTTGCAAGAGTCCGCAATGATGATTTATATGCTTTGTCACATCCTTAAAAAAAAAAAAAAATCTAAATTTTGCAATTTATTTGTGATGACATCTATCGCCATAACTTAAAATCTTTGATCAACTCTGGATGCTCTCATCAAGACCTTTATTTTGGTGTAGTACATGACATGGTTTACTCATATCTGAAATTTGACCAACTGTAGCTCACGTTTGACCTCAAGGTCAACCCTGAAGGTTAAGATCAATCATTTATCCCATGTAATGGCTTATGGGCAAGGCCATTCACTTTTTTTCATGGCAAATTTGGAAGGAAACTTTCAAAAACTGCAACCAGGAAAGTTGTTTTGTCTAATTTATTGTTAATTTATTGACCTTCTGGTGACCTTGACCTTTGACTTTGAGCTTGATCCTTTTGTGTTGAAGAGTCTGCAATGATGATTTACACGCTTTGTCTCACCCTTTTAAAAAAAAAAAAAAATCTTGCAAATTTTTTGTGATGACGTCATCAAATAACGCCATAACCTAAACTGATATATTCTGGATCCTGTCATTACATCCTTTAATTTGGTGTATTACACGACATGTATAATTGTAATCTGAAGTTTGACCAAATTTAGGTGATCTTTGACCTGAAGCGAAACCCTGAAGGCCAAGGTCAATCGCTTATCCCAGGTAATAGCTTATGGGCAAAGGCCAGTCACTATGTTCATGCCAAATTTGGAGGCAAAAATTCAAAAATTGCGACCAGGAAAGTTGTTTGTTGAATTTAATGTTCGACTTCCCTGACCTTGATCCTGTTGTGTTCTGAAAGGTACTTTACTAGGGCTGCTATATGTGAAGTTGCAAGAGTCTGCGATGTAAACTGTGTGCTGCACATCGAGTTCAAGGTGAAAAATGCAACGATTACAAACAAACAAACACAGACACATACTGATCAACTTATCCAGCTGCGACAGCTTTACCTTCAAATCCAGCACTTTGACACTGGTGTTGGCAGACAGTCCGGCGAGGAGCACTTTGGCACCTGAGTGTGATTGTAGGAAATGCCATGAACAACAGGACACAAAGTGGCATAATATTTACAACTATAAAACACAACACAAAGTGGTGTAATATTTACAACTATAAAAACACGACACAAAACAGCATAATATCTAAAACTATAAAAACATGACAGAAAGCGGCGTAATAGTTAACTAATATTTTACTTCAACCCACAGATGGGCAATGACAGACACCTGGAGAGGCGTGAATAAGAGGAACAGCCTCCCCGATCTAAACCAGAATGGTTGTTTGTGATTGGACTTCTGTGCTAGTCATGGACTGCCCATAACAAAAGGATGCACCCTAGGCCGAAGATCGATGATCGATTATGTCATCGTATCATCTGATCTGAGGCTGCATGTTCTGGACACTCGGGTGAAGAGAGGGGCAGAGCTGTCAATTGATCACCATCTGGTGGTGAGCTGGATCAGAAGGTGGTGGAAGACTTTGGACAGAGCTGGTAAGACCAAACGGATAGTGCGGGTGAACTGAGAACGTTTGGAGGAGCCCACTGTCTGACAGATCTTCAACTGACACCTCCAGCAGAGCTTTTCTAGCATCCCTGTGGAGGTTTGGGGCATTGAACCAGAATGGACAATGTTCAAACCTTCTATTGCTAAAGCTACAGCAGGGAGCTGTGGCCTGAAGGTCTTAGGTGCTGTAAAAATATGTTGATTTTATTCTTTATTAGTTCCATTTTCTTTTTCTTATGTTAGCTTGTCTTTCTATTGTGACCTGAATAAAACCACTGTGCCTTTGCATGC
The DNA here is from genome assembly GCF_902500255.1 of Thalassophryne amazonica. NCBI lineage: Eukaryota > Metazoa > Chordata > Actinopteri > Batrachoidiformes > Batrachoididae > Thalassophryne > Thalassophryne amazonica. The sequence continues at coordinate 9,729,164 of NC_047120.1, forward strand.
TAAAATGTGCTGATAAACCAGTACTGAGATGGGATGTGAAAACATGTTTTTCTTGTGGGTAATCAGGGGACGAGGTCGAGTTGTTCTGTCTTACTGGGCAATCAGGGAACAAGGTCAAGTTGTTTTCCTCAGTGAGGCAGGGGTGACACATGCAGCTCAGTCAGGATTGTATGATATTTCCTTTATAGGTCATGAACAGCACTTGGACATAAGAAGAAAACAAGACTGCAGTGCACATGGAATGGAAGTGGACCAATAAGAAGACATTACAATGCCAAATAGTAGTTTTGCATTGTATAAGGCAGGGTTTATTTTTTTATTATAAAAGGGTTCAGGTTTAGTTAGGCGGGGTTCTGTTCAGAGTGCCTGACACAACTGCAGACTCTGTTTGATTGTTAGGGCAAGCATTGAAGTGAACCCAGAGACTCTCTGTTATTGTTACTTTGGCTTATTCTCTGTAATAAAGGCGAGGTCAGTCTGAGAACTGGACTGAGTCCTGGTCATCCTTCTTCCATCAACGATAGTGCGGGGTGGTGCCTAAAAGGTAAATTGTGTGATATTTACTGGTTCGGCGTTTCACGTCTTACTGTTTACACTTGTGTGATAGTGTGGTGAAAAGGACCATCCAACAGTGCCTCAAAGGGTGGCAACCCTTGAACACCATGGTGGACACCGGTGGTCAGGGAAGCCGTCTGACAAGAAGGAGTCCTTCCGGGCTATGTTATCTCGGAGGACTCCGGAGGCAATTGCAAGGTACCGACAGGCCCGAAGGGCGGCAGCCTCTGCTGTGGGGGAGACAAAGCAGGGGGGTGTGGGAGGAGTTCGGAGTAACCATGGAGAAGGACTTTCGGTCGATACCAAGGTGCTTCTGGCGGACCGTGAGGCACCGCAGGAGGGGAAAACAGGGAACCATCCAAGCTGTGTACAGTAAGGATGCAACTCTGTTGACCTCAACTGAGGAGGTATGGAACACTTTGAGGAACTCCTGCATCAGACCAGACTGCCCTCTATAGGAGGGGCAGAGATACAGCTGATACAGATTCTTTATTGTCACTGTAACCAGTACAACGAAAGATAAAGTGCAGCCTTTCAGTGCCAATATAAACCTGAGTAAACCCCAAGCAGACTTGAAAGGTCTGGAGAAGAAAAGAAACAGAAAATTTAACAGAATGAAAGAGCAGAAAATAAAAAAGAAAAAAAATATAAGAACATAGTAGCAAAAAAAGGATTACATATAAAAAAAGAGAAAAGAGAATCTGAACCTCAAATTAGATTATGATCATAAGAAGGAATGAAGATGCAACTGTTTTACGACCTGCAGCATGATGCTGAGAGCAATGAGAAAGTGGTTTCATCAGCCAATTACGGGGAAGTGATGGTTTAGTGGTTAAGCGTTGGGCTTGAGACCAGAGGATCCTCAGTTCAATTCCCAGCCTGACTGGAAAATCACTAAGGGCCCCTGGGCAAGGTCCTTAAGCCCCTTGTTGCTCCTGGTGTGTAGTGGGCATCTTGCATGACAGCAGCCTGACATCGGGGTGAATGTGAGGCATTGATGTGTAAAATGCTTTGAGCATCTGATGCAAATGGAAAAGCGCTACATAAATGCAGTCCATTTACCATTTGAAAATATGTACAAACTGTGGATATTTCAGTGGCAGTGGACATTTCACATAAACAAATCTTTCCCTCATTCCAAGTGTGTCATGTGACCTGGCAGTTTGGTTCCTGTGGCATTCAAAGCTCTATGAGCAGTTGGGTAGAAACTGTTTTTCAGTCTGTTTGTTCTTGCTTTAATGGCCCTGTACTGCCTGCCTGATGGCAGCAGCTCAAACAGAGAGTGTCCAGGGTGGGATGAGTCCTTCAAGATGGTGTTGGCTTTCCTGAGACAGTAAGAGCCATGAAGGTCCCCCAGTGTGGGTAGAAGTCACCCAGTGATCTTCTCCGGAGCTCTTTCCTGTTTGTCCCCGTGCAGCTGGTAAACCACGTACAGAAGCAGTATGTAAGGATGCTCTCCAAGGCAGGGCGGGAAACAGACACCAGACATCTCTGATTGATAGTATTTTTTCCTGAGGATTCTCAGGAAGTGGACAGGGTTAGAGAAATGTTTTTGAGGCTACTGGTCAGGACCACTAGCACTAATTTTGTTCCTGGTCCAAGGGAGTGGCCCTGGGTATTTGGAAGTTCAGAGCCTCTGACAGCGAGCCTCAGCGTAGCATTAATCACGACATCATGCGCATGTATTCAATCAATATTGTATTTGTAAATCTATAGCAATATAGAACATTTTCATTTTGTGTTGAATGTATGTAAAGTTATAAACGTTTTTCTTACATGATCCTCTGCTTTCATGTGAATGTACTGTGCACCTTATACTTTGCTTTTCTGTAATTCTGGCCTTGTGCTTGTCTTCTGCAGCCCAAACAGCCTTTTCTCTTGTTACTTAATCCACGTGTCTGTTCTTGCTATGTGAGCTCCAAAATCTCTCTGATTTTTTGGGCAACAATTATATCTATTGCTTCTCAGACTAGTATGTTCAAAATTTTATAGCTGTTGGTGCAAGAACCGGCATGGCCACTATATGGTGAGTATGCTTTGGCAGAAGTTTAGTGAGCCAAGCCTGGAACTTGTGGCTTGTCGTCACTGACAACCACACAGTCAGTTGCTCCATCTCATTCGCGCACAGTATGATGTTTGTTATACAACCCCTGGCAAAAATTATGGAATCACCGGCCTCAGAGGATGTTCATTCAGTTGTTTAATTTTGTAGAAAAAAAGCAGATCACAGACATGACACAAAACTAAAGTCATTTCAAATGGCAACTTTCTGGCTTTAAGAAACACTATAACAAATCACGGAAAAAAGATTGTGGCAGTCAGTAACGGTTACTTTTTTAGACCAAGCAGAGGAAAAAAAATATGGAATCACTCAATTCTGAGGAAAAAATTATGGAATCACCCTGTAAATTTTCATCCCCCAAATTAACACCTGCATCAAATCAGATCTGCTCATTGACATTGACCCTATGCCATGACATTGACCCTATGTGTCTTTTTGCAAGGAATGTTTTTGCAGTTTTTGCTCTATGGCAAGATGCATTATCATCTTGAAAAATGATTTCATCATCCCCAAACATCCTTTCAATTGTACAAAATATCAACATAAACTTGTGCATTTATTGATGATGCAATGACAGCCATCTCCCCAGTGCCTTTACCTGACATGCAGCCCCATATGATCAATTTACATGTTCTCTTCAGGCAGTCATCTTTATAAATCTCACTGGAAAGGCACCAAACAGAAGTTCCAGCATCATCCCAATGCAGATTCGAGATTCATCACTGAATATGACTTTCATCCAGTCATCCACAGTCCACAATTGCTTTTCCTTAGCCCATTGTAACCTTGTTTTTTTTCTGTTTAGGTGTTAATGATGCCTTTCGTTTAGCTTTTCTGTATGTAAATCCCATTTCCTTTAGGCGGTTTCTTACAGTTCTGTCACAGACGTTGACTCCAGTTTCCTCCCATTCGTTCCTCATTTGTTTTGTTGTACATTTTTCGATTTTTGAGACATATTGCTTTAAGTTTTCTGTCTTGACGCTTTGATGTCTTCCTTGGTCTACCAGTATGTTTGCCTTTAACAACCTTCCCATGTTGTTTGTATTTGGTCCAGAGTTTGTGATGATTTACTCTCTTAAGAGTTTGATAATCCTCTCCTTTGTTTCAATTGACATCTCTCGTGTTGGAGCCATGATTCATGTCAGTCCACTTGGTGCAACAGCTCTCCAAGGTGTGTTCACTCCTTTTTAGATGCAGACTAACGAGCAGATCTGATATGTTGCAGGTGTTAGTTTTGGGGATGAAAATTCACAGGGTGATTCCATAATTTTTTCCTCAGAATTGAGTGATTCCATATTTTTTTCCTCTGCTTGGTCTAAAAAAGTAACCGTTACTGACTGCCACAATCTTTTTTTCTTGATTTCTTATAGTGTTTCTTAAAGCCAGACAGTTGCCATTTGAAATGACTTTAGTTTTGTGTCATGTCTGTGATCTGCTTTTTTTCTACAAAATTAAACAACTGAATGAACATCCTCTGAGGCCGGTGATGCCATAATTTTTGCCAGGGGTTGTATGGCTGCAATGCTATGTGCACTCTGATTGGCTGATTTTCTGGCTGATATTTTCCAATATCAGACTGTTACCACGACAATTGGTCCGGAATGCGTATCCCATTAATTACAAACCAGAAAGTAAAAACATTATTAGACAAACCAAGTCTGTTATGGAGAACGTACTACATAAATATCTAAACAGCATCGGAAAAAAAACACAGATTAAAGTCTTACCAGCTAACGACCGGGTCATCTGTTAGCAAGTTCTTCATATGAACAGGTCTGACTTGGAGCCCAAAACCGTCAGCAGCTTTCATATTCAGGCAATAATGTAAGTAACAAATTGCCATAATAAACAAATTACCAACCTCGCTTGTTTGGTTAATAATCCTTTATTATCACGGTATTAGCATGCAGTACTCGGACTGTATTCAACATGGAAACAAGATTAATTTTAAAAACGGCTGATATTTTCGGTTCCTCACTTGGTATGTAATTTTTCAGGTCTGAAATTACCCACTTCTAAGAAAAAATAAATAAAATAAAAATCCCTCACCACTTTTTTTCTGATGTCAAGGATGATAAACTAATGGTTTTTGTTTTATTTATGAAGCCTAACATTCAAATAGCTTCATGAAGTCAGTGGTGTGACTGAGTGCCACAGCGCGGGTCACTGCAATCAACAGCGGTTCAGTTATTTAAGGCGCAAGTTTGAATAAAATTGTCAGTCTTGTCAAACACTTTTAATCACTAGACTGACAAGATTTTTAACTAGACATTGGTCTAGCAGGGAAAAATGTCTACTAGACATAGGCCAAAGGTCACTGGTCCATGTCCTCAGACCAGTGGATCTCTCTACCCCTGGTGGAATCTTGGTTGTGCCTTCTTTACAAAGTGTGTGGAGCAGGGGCGGTGTTGCATTTGCTCTACTGTACTGTTGTGATGAAATGGGAGCACAGCCAAAAGGCGAAGCTCTTGATCTACCGGTCAATCGTCGTTCCTTCTCTCATCTACAGTCATGAGGGTTGGGTCATGACCGAAAGAACTAGATCACAGGTACAAGCGGCCAAAATAGGCTTCCTTAGGAGGGTGGCTGGTGGTGTCTCCATTAGATATAGGGTGAGAAGCTCAGTCATCCGTAGGGAGCTCGGAGTAGAGCCGCTGCTCCTTCATGTTGAAAGGAGGCAGCTGAGGTGGTTCGGGCATCTGGTAAGGATGCACCCTGGGTGCCTCCACGTCCATCTGGGAGGAGACTCCGGAGAAGACCCAGAACTAGATGGAGAGATTATATCTCCACACAGGCCTGTGAACGCCTCAGGATCCCCCAGTCAGAGGTGGTCAATGGGGCCTGGGAAAGGGAAGTCTGGGGTCCACTGCTGCAGCTGTTGCCCCCACGACCAGATCCCGAAAACGTGGTTGAAGATGAATATGAAGAAGAAACCATGACACAAGGTGCCGTAATGTTTTAAACTATAATAAAAATAAGAAAGCCACATAACATTTTAAGTTAAAAAAATACAAAACAAAGCACAGTAATATTTGAAACTATAATAACTATAGTAATATTTTAAATTAAACAGTTTACTCTATTAAAAAAAAAAAAAGATATCAGAAAACAGGAGAACCCTGCTCTACCTGCATGTACGTTCTTTTCCATCTGTTTTTAGTTTTTTTTTTTTTTTAACACTGTGGTTGTAGTTATGTTGGATATTTTGACATTGGGATCGGTGGTGGTGGTGGTGGGGGTACTCCCCTCCATGCCCACCAAGCAAAGTGACTTATCCAAGGACATAGACAGGGAGGTTGAATGCTGACCTGCCACATCTCACTGGAAATGAGAGGAGTGAGTGAGTGAGTGAGTGAGTGAGTGTCCCACCTTCCTCACTCAGCATGCAGTCGCTCAGCGACACCTCGGCGTGGCCGCTGTTGCCGTGGAAGAACTTGCCCAGCACTGAGCAGGTATCTTCAGACAATCTTTGTCCACTCAGGTCCAGGCTGGACCCTGAAGCAGTCCCGCTCTCCTGGAGCCGAGCTGCAACACTTTCCTGAGGCTCCACACCGGCTTCCTTACAAAGCTGCAGGAACCGATGCCTGGAACCCTCCATTCTGCTTCACGCGCACCACCTCCAGCGCTCACACGTCCCCTTCAGTCGGTGCCCCTGACGGAAGACAGAAGAACACACCAAATGACTCTGCACGTCATCTGGACTCCCCTCAGCTCACACAAGTCCAATTGCACATGGTTTTCAGATTTATTACATCCACCAAGGACGGAATAAAATCATCACCATTTGATCTGTATCTCTTGTTACTCAATCCACTTGTCTGTTCTTGCTACGTGAGCTCTATAATATCTCTGATTTTTTGGGCAACAATTATATCTATTGCTTCTCAGACTGGTATGATCAAAATTTTAAGGCCCCTTCACACATAGTACGAATGTGGTCGAACTGCGCATGAAACAGGAATCGTATGCAATACGTGTAAAATTGTAGCTGCCTCCGATGTCTCGTACACCTGTTACTACAACTATATTTGCACACACGAATGGCTGAAAGACAGAGTGTGCACTGTGAGAGCCCATCGAACCCTCTCGCGGCAGGTGCTGGCCAAATTCCAGCTGACACACACGAACAACTAACACTGCTTGCTTGGAACTTAGAAAATGTGTGGCCATTCGCGCTGTTAGCACGAAAACAGTCAGCAGACGATCACTTTCGGGCTGGATGTGAACTTTGTCTAAGTACCCCACAACTGTGAAGTTGCCAAGTGCACATGTGGCGTGTCAGAGTGTCGGCTCCCCCACAACACGTGTGCGTGTGGTTCGTGCCCCCCCACAGGCAAGGGGCCTCTCATCTTATCACAGAGTGACACCTTGGTATGTGCACTGAATGGACAGGGGGCGTCGCTGGCTGCCAACAGCTGTTGAGACATCTGTGGTCCTGGACGTCACAGCTGCAGAACACGTACCATGTTTTGAAGGACGCGAGTGTGTGTGCTTGATGACCTCATGTGTGAAATACATAAAAACATATATCGCTTTTGCGACAGGCTGGTGAAATAGGCTGTCAGTTCATGTGGTGATCTGAATGTTTGTCTGACAGGACAAACATTCATGTGAGCATGTCCTGTGAGTGGCGCAGGACTATATGACAAACCAACAGTGCAACAAATACACCACTTTCAGTCACGTATCAGCAGAAATACGCCTTAACAAACACAGTTTTGTCAGTTATCATGGCACTTTTTTCTCTTTTTTAAAAAATACGTTTAAGTCCTTCTTGATTTTAGTCATTTTAAGCTCCTGTTGTTAAGACACTGGTTGTAGTGCAGTGGTAAATTTTCCATCTGGTAATCAGAGCTTTTGTAAATTGCAGGTTTGAATCCCGTCAGTGGCATTTATTTTTATTTAACCAGAGTTATTTAACCACAGGGTTCTGCATTGCATCCCCTTTTATTGATATCAACCCAGTGATATTCACTAATTATACAGCTGGTTTTTATTTTATTCTTCTCCACATCAATGGCATGATGTAGTGCATCACATCCCAGCTGCTCGCACTGTGTTCCTGCACGCACGACACAGACGCATGCACGATACCGTTGCAGCGGGTTCGTTCACGCCTGCCCGTTGTCTCGATGTTTTCGTGGTTCGCTCATATGAGCTGTTCCGCCATGATATGCCCTGATTTCAACTCTACAACTATGTGATATAACTGGGCGCCATTCACAGTGGCATCCAGTAGATGGCAGTGTTCTATGCATTTTGACCCATCTACTGGATGGCAGTGTGAATAGTGCCCTGATATATCACACGCTTATAGAGTTGAATCACAACTTAAGCAGAATTTTCAGTTTTGCAAATGCCTCTGTTTACAAATGAAAAAAGTTACATATTTTACAAACACACACACACACACACACACACACACACACACACACACACACACACACACACACACACACACACACACACACACACACCTTCAACCGCTTAGTCCAATTAAGGGTTGCGGGGGGCTGGAGCCTATCCCCACATTTATAGAGCACGATGCGGGGTACACCCAGGACAGGAACATTACACCAGTCTGTCACAGGGCCACAAAAACAGACAAAGAAACACATTCACACCGACTCACACACCTATGGACAATTTAAAGATTCCAATCCACGTAACCCGCACATCTTTGGATGTGGGAGGAAACCGGAGCACCTGGAGGAAACCCACGCAAACATGGGGAGAACATGCAAACTCCACACAGAAAGGCCACAGGCAGGAATTGAACCCATGACCTTCTCACTGCGAGGCAACACGATTCATGACCCCTCACCTGTCCGTCATGATTAATGAGTTGGACAAGGCGATACATTCTCAGGCTGCGTTAAACCTTGAACTCAGACACAAAATGGATAACATCTCGGAGCAAAATGCACACCTTGCAAGGGAAGGTGTCGGAGACCAGGAAATATTCATAATTTGGTTCTGGTTGTTCATGTGAAGCTGTAAAAGTGTTTTTCATTCCTCAACCATAAACATGGCAGGCTTATCAGCCTCTGAAGGACAAAATGCCCCGTTGTTTTCCTCCAGAAGAATTTGTATGGCCTTGGTGAACATTTGGCTGCCTCCTTATCTTTCTAAACTCCAGTACACACGGACAGAAACTGACTCACACATGGACAGAGACTGAAAGCATGCTCCACATCGTTCCTAGCCCCGCTCCTGTCCCCATCACACACCCCATCCAGGCCCCCGCTCACACCACTCCCTTCCCCCTCTGGGAGCTGTGCAGTTTTAACTGCGGTAGGTCCCCGTTCCCCCAAGCTGGTGGCAGCACACACTCACATCTCCTCAATTCGGAAAAGTTTAGTGCACATAAACAATGTCAAATGTATATGTGTTGTCTTAAAGCTGATGTAGGGCTGAAACGATTAGTCGAGTAACTTGAATAATTCGATTACAAAAAATGTTCGAGGCAAATTCTGTGCCTCGAAGCTTCGTTTAACGTTTTAGTACATATGCCAGGCCTGTGTGTGGCGCTGCAACATTCGCAGAAAAAAAAACAACAAAAAAAAAAAAACAGTAGAAGACTGGAGCATAACAGCTAATCAAATTAGGAACAATAGCTACCGCTTTCCAACGTGACACATACAAACACACACAAAATAAAGCCTTTTAAGAGAAAGATGGTCCACGCTGATCATCTGAAATAGACTTACTGTGCATTTAAAGCGAAGCAGTGCGTTTGTCTATTTTTAAAAAACACACAGTCTGCTCTACGTGGGGAGGGACTATTGACCTTCCTTTTCTCTCAAAAATTCTTGAAAGGGTAGTTGTAAAACAGCTAACTGATCATCTGCAGAGGAATGGTCTATTTGAAGAGTTTCAGTCAGGTTTTAGAATTCATCATAGTACAGAAACAGCATTAGTGAAGGTTACAAATTATCATCTTATGGCCTCAGACAGTGGACTCATCTCTGTGCTTGTCCTGTTAGACCTCAGTGCTGCTTTTGATACTGTTGACCATAAAATTTTATTACAGAGATTAGAGCATGCCATAGGTATTAAAGGCACTGTGCTGCAGTGGTTTGAATCATATTTATCCAATAGATTATAATTTGTTCATGTAAATGGAGAGTCTTCTTCACAGACTAAGGTTAATTATGGAGTTCCACAAGGTTCTGTGCTAGGACCAATTTTATTCACTTTATACATGCTTCCCTTAGGCAGTATTATTAGAAAGCATTGCTTAAATTTTCACTGTTACGCAGATGATACCCAGCTTTATCTATCCATGAAGCCAGAGGACACACACCAATTAATTAAACTGCAGGAATGTCTTACATACATAAAGACATGGATGACCTCTAATTTCCTGCTTTTAAATTCAGATAAAACTGAAGTTATTGTACTTGGCCCCACAAATCTTAGAAACATGGTGTCTAACCAGATCCTTACTCTGGATGGCATTACCCTGGCCTCTAGTAGTACTGTGAGAAATCTTGGAGTCATTTTTGATCAGGATATGTCCTTCAATGTGCATATTAAGCAAATATGTAGGACTGCTTTTTTGCATTTGCGCAATATCTCTAAAATTAGGAAGGTCTTGTCTCAGAGTGATGCTGAAAAACTAATTCATGCATTTATTTCCTCTAGGCTGGACTACTGTAATTCATTATTATCAGGCTGTCCTAAAAGTTCCCTGAAAAGCCTTCAGTTAATTCAAAATGCTGCAGCTAGAGTGCTGACGGGGACTAGAAGGAGAGAGCATATTTCACCCATATTGGCCTCTCTTCATTGGCTTCCTGTTAATTCTAGAATAGAATTTAAAATTCTTCTTCTTACTTACAAGGTTTTGAATAATCAGGTCCCATCTTATCTTAGGGACCTCATAGTACCATATCACCCCAATGGAGCGCTTCGCTCTCAGACTGCAGGCTTACTTGTAGTTCCTAGGGTTTTTAAGAGTAGAATGGGAGGCAGAGCCTTCAGCTTTCAGGCTCCTCTCCTCTGGAACCAGCTCCCAATTCGGATCAGGGAGACAGACACCCTCTCTACTTTTAAGATTAGGCTTAAAACTTTCCTTTTTGCTAAAGCTTATAGTTAGGGCTGGATCAGGTGACCCTGAACCATCCCTTAGTTATGCTGCTATAGACTTAGACTGCTGGGGGGTTCCCATGATGCACTGTTTCTTTCTCTTTTTGCTCTGTATGCACCACTCTGCATTTAATCATTGGTGATTGATCTCTGCTCCCCTCCACAGCATGTCTTTTTCCTGGTTCTCTCCCTCAGCCCCAACCAGTCCCAGCAGAAGACTGCCCCTCCCTGAGCCTGGTTCTGCTGGAGGTTTCTTCCTGTTAAAGGGAGTTTTTCCTTCCCACTGTCGCCAAGTGCTTGCTCACAGGGGGTCGTTTTGACCGTTGGGGTTTTTCCATAATTATTGTATGGCTTTTGCCTTACAATATAAAGTGCCTTGGGGCACCTGTTTGTTGTGAAATAAAATTGATTTGATTTGACCCGGTGGCCGGCTGCTGTCTCTCTCTGCCCAGTGTGAGGGGCCCTCAGACCGGGCGAGTCACAGCTCTGTCCCCAGCTACACTGACCAACAGCAGAAGTCCACTCTTCTGTGTTTCCCTCAGACTCACACTGAGTGTTTGACTTTTTAATTTTTGCTTTTTTGGGCAACACACAACACTTCACAAACACGGTAATTTAAATAAAAATAATAAAAAAAAAAAACTGACTGTGAGGCTTGCATGTTCATCCTCCAGCTGAAATGCATCTGCTGAATTGCAGAGAAAGAAGGATTAAAAAAAAAAAATAAATAAAAAAATAATGCAGGGACCCAGTCGATCAACCTTCATAAAAAAACCCCAAAACTTAAAAATGGTTAAATTTTACAAGTTGGAGAAAACAAAACAGAAAGCCACATCCCACTGCCATTTCAGCAAAATGCCAACACTTTGGCGCAGTGACATTGTGCCCTTGCTTAGGGAGAGCCCTGGACTATTGATGTTGTTTGGAGTCGAGTTTTGATTTCTGACCAATCACAACTCCTCTAACTAGTTTGCCCACTTGGGTTTCATTCAGGAAATGATGCTCATCACTTTGGTTTTCACCCATTTTACATATATATATATATATATATACATATATATATATATATATATACATATATATATATATATATATATATATATATAACCCAGAAATAAAGGAATAGTAATTTTGTCTTTTACGGAAAACAGTCATAAATTGGAAGACTAGCGTCCATGAGCTCTGGACTCTCGCCAAGAAGTCTTCGGTCCCTGGCCTCTGACCCGTGTCCGGTCACAAAGACAGTTCTGGACCGGCTCCGAGACAAAGTCTTCGGTCCCTGGCCTCTAACCCACGTCGGGTCTCAAAAACAGTTCTGGACCGGCTCCGAGACAAAGTCTGCGCTCCCTGGCCTCTGACCTTTTCTGAGGTTCTGCAAGTTTTTGTTTGGATTCGTCTCCACGTTACACACGGAGAGGAAGAACCATAACTAAAGACAGTAATCGTACGCCTATCGACTGTTATTAAAGGCTTCTTCAGCGGAAATCCTCAGATAAACAAAGAAAACGATTATGACATAAAAATAAACACTGACCTGCTGAGCACCACAATCATCGTTTGAAATCAGGAAGCATCGCTGATGCAAAGCATCACGGTTAATGTAGGCTGTGTCTCACGAAGACCCCGCTTTCAAACCGTTCTGAAATTACAGCCCATTGTTATTTATCCTTTTCTTTATAAATTTACCAACCATTTTGTCACGAAAAAAAAAAAAACTCGCATAGTGATTCCTGGGATTTTTGCGCCGTTAAGGATCCGCCTCTTGTGTCCTTTGGTTGGCATTCAGCTTCTACCATAGAGATGAATGAAAACTAGTACGAACATCCAGCACCTTTCCGCGGTATTTTCCTCCGCCATATTGGGATAGACACCCTAACCTCTCTTTAAGTCTGATGCGGAAATTCGGCAAACTTTCATGGGCTTTTTTTCCTCAAATATCAGAAACAGATTTTCAAATATTTACTGCCCCCCCCCCCCGAAAATTTTCTGGTCGGCCCCTAATGCAAATATTTTTAATATATAATGGGGACGTGTTGGAACGTCATCGGTTTCCACGACCTTAACTGATCTCTATATATTACTGGATCGCTCATTGGCCAATATTTCTGAAGCAAACCGGCCGCCATATTACCACTCCAATGTCCCGCTCTTGAGCGCTCTTTTTTATTGATCTATAATAAGGTGTACGCAACTTTATTCTTGGTAATTTTGTTTAAAATACCTTCATGTGCAAGTACAAACTGCGCAAATCGCCAGATAAAAGGCTGTGGACGAACATTTTATCTGTGAGTATGACTGAAATGGGAAGTAATGAACAATAATTTGAAGAGTTCTATGCGTTATTCCAGCATATATAGGCAAAGATAATAATAATAATAATAATAATAATAATAATAATAATAATAATAATAATAATAATAATAAGTTGCTAATTAACTCAATATGTGTAGGCACATGTTGAGTTTTGTGTTGGACAAAGTATTTTAAGAAATTTATTAGGTCTACTTGTGCATAGTTTTGGAGCTTTCGGTGTTGTTGCTACAAGCTTTATTACTTATATTAGGCTGAAGCTCATAGAGCTGTGTGTAATAAATGTTGTCATTGCAGGGAAAATTAACTCCTGTAGCTAGTTAAGTGGTGTTTTATTCTTTTAATGCAACTATTTAAAAAATCCACTATTTCTGAATTATACATCATGACTTTTGTTCATGATATGGTACCAACACACACACACACACACACACACACACACACATATATATATATATATAAGCTTGTTGATGATTCCACAAAACTTGTATGAACTTTGATTAAAGAATGCTCATTTTTAGAATTGAGTATTTGTCCCAGTGAGATATGAGTAAGTGAGAATAGAAGGGAAGAAAGTGTCAAAGTAATAAAAGAAAGAAAGAAAATAGGTCAAATAGCTAATCATGGCAGGCATAGATTAGGAGTGATCAATCTTACATTATCCGAAGAACAAAAATAAGTAAATGAGAGAATCAGCACAGTTATTACTTGAAATTGTTGAAGTTCTAATAAGATACGTGCGGTCTGCATAAGTTGGGAGTGGCAAGATGGCCGCCAGTTTGCTTAACCGGATTGTTTTTTTTTTAAATTAATAACAACAAAGTTTGGCTTATAACACTTTCACAATAATCAGAGCAGCCATTTGTAAAAACAAAAAGAAACAATGCAAAAACAAACAGCCAACAATGTTAAGGTGCCACTGGGGTCAAAGATAAATCTACCATGATGTCACAAACCCATAATGCGTTCTTATTTTTACAGATTTTTAAAGAGTCTTTAAGGGAAGACATTTCTTAAAAAAAAAAAAAAAAAAAAAAAAAAAACACTAAAGGCAGGATTGTTATTTCCACATTTACATTTATGTAAAAAGAATTTTGCCATGATAAGCAGGTTATTAATTGTAAACTCTTTTTCTTGTTTTGTAATATAACACCGAATTTTATGTCTGTATAATTCAAAGACAGGATACCCAAGTTATAATGTTTAGCCCATGAACAAAAAGTGTTTTTTTTAAATACAGGTAAAAAAAAAAAAAAGCGATGTTCTTCTGTTTCTATATTATTGTTACAAAAAATACGTTCGTTGTCAGCAATATTGAATATGGAATGTAAAAAGTCTTTAAAGGGATAAATGTTGTTAATAATCTTAAAGTGAACTTCTGCGCCTTGTGTGGGATTAGAAATTTTACTTAATTGCATCTAATGCTTCTATCATCTTGACCACTGAATCCTTCTAATAAATTATTTCTTCTAAGAGATAAGGGGAAAAATTTATTGGTGAGGGAAGTTCTAAGAAATTTGTTATTACATTTTTTGCCCACAAGGGGACAGTTTTGGACCAAAAGAGAGTGCAAAGAAGGGACAACGTGTGTATATAAAAGGGAACCTCTCAAAGTGCAGGTAAGAGCTAGTAGGATTGCATTAATAACGTTATTAAACTTTTGAGCCGTGCAAACAATGTTCTATATATGGGTAAACTCTGTAAAGTTGAGAAAGTTCCCTCTCACATCCATTAAATGCAGTATCGACCAGATTCCCTTTTCATACCAAACATTAAAAGAGAATTATTTCTTTTTTATAAGGATATAGCTGTTGTTCCATATTAATATGTCATGAAGGGTGAAGTTATGTTTATATATTAATTTCCAGTACTGTAAAACTTGTTCATGAAATTTGGACAGCGGATTGTACGGCATGTCTGGGCCAATGAGCTATCCAGTAATATATACAGATCAGTGGTCACCTCGCCCTCGCCATTCACCCTATTGAGATATCCCAACATCCCTTGCGTGCCAGAGAGTCGCTGCAGATGAACATTATCCTACCAAAATGTAATTTTTTATGCTTTTCATCACGTCAATAACAGACTGCTGCTGCATGAGACCCTGAAAACTTGCTAAAACAATTATTCCAAATAATCTGTGCTGCATTTAATCTGTGTGGAATATAATAAACACAAAACATATTTCAGACATTTTATATATTTTACATATACTTGTTCCAGAGTGATATATATGCTCACAGCGATTCCTATTGAAAATAACGGAGAAACAACCTGAGCTTCTCCCATGTTTACATAAACAAACACAATAACAACGTCTAAAAAACCCAGATGACATATTCACCAGAGTTTTAGACACAATATACAAGGAGGTTTATATTGCAATGTTGATGCTGTTGTCCATTTGCAGTGGTTAAAGTGCAGCCTGATCAGAGCAGCTCAATGTTACTGACATCTCGCAGAGCGGCGAACTCTCTGAAGTTTTGTGGGATTTGAAACCTCAAGAGGGCGAAAACTGACAGCTGCTCATTGATGCATTCATTTAGTTTTTCTGAATTGCTAAAACACTAAACCTCATTCCCTGAACCAAATCCACAGCAGCCTGAACTCATTTCTTGTCTCAAGCAACTCTTTTGGCTCTTTAAAACGCTGTGTTTCCAGCCACAAATTATAGTATTTTCAGATGTCATTTTCAAAAATCAGGAGCTTTATGTGGATTCATGTCCATCTGTGATGGTGAATTGGACTGAAATGAACAGGTCAGATTTACTCCATGTGTGAATGAAACAGTTGATCTGCATGAGGAACGCAGCTTTCAGCCAATCAGTGACCAGCATTAATAGACGTATAGACATATAAGTAAATTACAAGAAACATGTGCGAACAATCACATAACTTACCTACAACTTATGTCCAGCATGTGCAGGACATATGAATCACACTCTGGCTTGCGTTGAAAATTTTCAGCATGCCCAAATTTTTTTGAGGAGGTCAGCTTATTAAGAAGTATATCAGCGAGCTTCAGCGTGTTTTCAACGTGCTCTTAACTTATAAAAACTTACCCTTAACTTGTGCTATTGTTTTTTGATATGATTGGCATACTCTGGCTAAATTGTCAAGATGTGACAGGGCCTCAACATGGAGAGAGGTGGAGCCTGCTGTGTCCATTTTTGGCCCGTTCATTCTGTCATGAACTTGGACCCAAAAAAGCTGGACACAAATTAGGGGTGTAACGATACACAAAAATCATGGTTTGAAACATACCTCGGTTTTGAGGTCACTGTTCGGTTCATTTTCGGGACAGTATGGGAACAAAATGCAACACTAAATTTGCTTGTTATTTAAACCAACAATTTATTGTAGCATTATACAAACAGGAAAATGAAATAATTGCAAAGTGCTGCCTGGTAATAAGTTAAATAAAATGTTCTCAAATAAACAACAAATGTATGAAATATTATAAAAAATAACTTCCTTTTTTGCCAGAAAAATTAACTTGTCCACATTGTCAGCAGTAAGTGCAGATTTGCTGGCAGTTGCAATGTCCCCAGTGGTTGAAAATACCCTCTCGCTAGGGTGTGCGGGTGTGAGCATGGGTAATGCAATATGGGGGACAGACTGTTGCTCATGTAGCTTGTTCCCCCTCTCCATGTCGCTGATGGACCCAAATGGAACGGCAAAGCTATTATGGTTTGGCACCAACGCCATCACAGGAGCTGCCAGAATGAGGTTGTAAAACAACAATGGACTGCCTGAAGGACTCTGCCACACGAGCAGGCTAAGAGCTGGACCTGGTTGTCAGAGGCTATTTGAGGCGCACGCCTTGAAGGGCATTTTATAGAGAATGGGAGCTTATCCCCACTGCCACCCCTCGGCTATAACAACCTTTGGACCCAAAGTGACTCTTTTGAGTCACTTCTTTAATTCCAATTGGAAATATTACTCTTTTATTCTACTGTTTTATTATTAATCAAGTGTATGCGCATATTTCTAGTGGATTGAGTTGCTTAATTTTGATTGATTTACTCTTATTGTTTTCACAATTAGCGAATGAACTTTATAAATAGTTTCAATCCTTTTTAATTATGATTAGTCAGAAAATAATTTAATAAAAAAAATCAATAAGTTTCCACTACCATATTAAACGAATATCTCATTCGTGTTATGTGTCGACGCGGGTTGAGGAGCGGACCTGCGTCAGACGGAACCCAGCGCTACAAATAACCAGAAAAGCGGTTCCAAAAACAATATATTTATTCCACCCGCTGTGCATAAAAAGTGTAAAAACAAAAATAGCGTCCTTCTGGTGGAGTGACTGTTGGCACGCTCTCCAGTGCCCGTAAGGATCAAAGCCCGGCGCTCCTGGACCCACTACCACCGCCAAACACCCCCCAGGTGGACACGACAAACTGACTCTCTGTGAAGCAAAGAAGAGGTGAGGTAAGTCAGCAGTTACAACAATATCTTTCAAAAGACACACGCTATCAGCAACACATTCAGGTCTGTATCTTTTTAACTTTATGCAAAAGAGTAGCTTCTCACAACAGGTGGAGGATCAATTATCCGCACGCCACAGCAGTGAGAAGCAAGCTGCACAATTCTCATCACAATTCAAGTATACTGTGTAACAAAACACCAAGTTACTATCAACAATTAATCAAACACTTAATCACCTTTAATGTGTGCTGACAGCATGTGTCCTCACCCCTCCCTGCTTCACGGGCTCGATGTGTCAAACCCAGGTGCGGTCCTCAGCGTCTCACAAACGAACATCACAAGGTCGAGTTCCCGGCAGTTCTGCTTGAATCACACATGACTTAAATGCAGAACGCCATCCAATTATCTGCTTCAGCTGAAAGTCTTTAAGGTTGCATGTGAGCACCAGTCACAGGTGCTACACATGATGTTGATGAGGGTGAGAACTCTTCAGCCAGCACCTTCTCCACAGACAAATCAGTTTCCATGCCACCTGAAGAGCAAAGAAAAGAAAAGAACACCAAAATATCCAGCCACACCCCCCAACACACAACAATTCGAGTGATTTCTTTTTAAAGTAAAAGTGCTAGAGCTTTACTAAATTGTAACTCATAGCAATTCTAGATAGAGAATATTGGTGTTACATCACGATAACCAAACAAAGAAAAGTTTTCACTTGTGTGTACATAATATTACGAATAACACTCCTTTCAAAATTTCCTTTTACATTCGTGTAAATTCTCCACTGCTGGTTTCATCTGCAGTTAACCCACTAATCCAGTTCAAACTTCTGCAGCTGGTTCATCTGTAAATACTTTTATTATCGCTCATCTTATTATTTTGTTGTTGAATCTTTATTGTTTTGTCTCGGGTGTGGATGCTGTCTTAACCACCAGAACCAGCAAGCCAACATGGCCACGCCCATTGTCGACAAACCAGTTACTTCTACAGACATGGAAAGCCCAAATCGTAGCAACTCAGGCGTGCTTTTAGAAGATGTACTGTCTGACCTAACCACCGGAATACTGCCTGGCTACTTGCACAACCTGCAACAAGCCACACATGAAGGTGTACTTGCTGAAATGTCTGAACTCATCAGTCAGACATTGGCAACAACTGTGAAAGAGAAAAACCTGGCTACAGTGCTTGGCAAGTTAGCCGTTGCCACAACCCTGAAGCTCAGACACGCAGAATCGCTCATGGAGGAATCAATTCTTTCTCTAAAGAGGCAGAAAGAGCAAAACATCGAATTGTTCCAGGAGAATACGAGGTCTATTAGAAAAGTATCCGACCTTATTATTTTTTTCAAAAACCATATGGATTTGAATCACGTGTGATTGCGTCAGACAAGCTTGAACCCTCGTGCGCATGCGTGAGTTTTTCCACACCTGTCGGTTGCGTCATTCGCCTGTGAGCAGGCTTTGAGTGAGGAGTGGTCCACCCCCTCGGCGGATTTTCATTGTCAGGAAATGGCGGAATGATTTGGGCTTTTTTTCCATCAGAATTTTTTCAGAAACTGTTAGAGACTGCTGGAAACCATTAGAAAAATTTATCTGGCTTTCGGTGAAAATGTTACGGGCTTGGTAGAGAATAAGGAGTGTTACTGTCGCTTTAAGGACAGCCCCCAGCGGCTGTGGGGCGCGCCGCGCTCTGAAGCCGCCATCGACAGGCTGAATGACCATTTCATTTCTAAACGGGTGGCTGTCTGGATCCGTGACCATCGTGTGCAATTTCTCTGGTTATTACAAGAGCTGGACATCAACCATTTTCCAGCAGATTTCACTTTTAACAAGAGATTTTGTCATGGAAAGCCGAGCAGAGGCTTCGCGCGTCACGATGGATTCGCTACTGGAGCGAGACAAAACCACCTCCGTTTTGGTCTCACAGGACGGCTTTGAGATGGCGTTCAGACAGCTGTCGGTGGTTTTTCCATCGAGTGATTATCCGAGAAATTGTGGATGTGCCTGGACATGCCAGAACATGTCCCGTGAGGCTTCATCACGACGTTGCTGTGCACCATGCGGAATTCCTCCGCACGTCTGTCTTAATGTGCCGAAAAAGTGCTGATGTCCACGTCTTTTCACAATTTCTGTGCTAGTCAGATGACGTCCCGGATAAAACACAGCGTCCAGTTTGGAAATGAATGGCACATTCCACTGTTACAGGAGTTTTTGTCATGGAAAGGGGAGCGGAGGCTTCGCGCATCACGGCGGTGCCGCATGGCGCACAGCAACGCCGTGATGAAGCCTCACGGGACATGTTCTGGCATGTCCAGGCACATCCACAATTTCTCGGATAATCACTTGATGGAAAAACCACCGACAGCTGTCTGAACGCCATCTCAAAGCCGTCCTGTGAGACCAAAATGGAGGTGGTTTTGTCTTGCTCCAGTAGCGAGTCCATCATGATGCGCAAAGCCTCCGCTCGGCTTTCCATGACAAAATCTCTTGTTAAAAGTGAAATCTGCCAGGAAAATGGTTGATGTCCAGCTCTTGTAATAACCAGAGAAATGGCACACGATGGTCATGGATCCAAACAGCCATCCGTTTAGAAATGAAATGGTCGTTCAGCCTGTCGATGGCGGCTTTGGAGTGCGGCGCACCCCACAGCCGCTGGGGGCCGTCCTTAAAGTGACAGTAACACTCCTTATTCTCTACCAAGCCTGTAACATTTTCACCGAAAGCCAGATAAGTTTTTCTAATGGTTTCCAGCTGCCACTCTCTAACAGTTTCTGAAAAAATTCTGATGGAAAAAAAGCCCAAATCATTCCGCCATTTCCTGACAATGAAAATCCGCCAAGGGGGTGGACCACTCCTCACTCAAAGCCTGCTCATAGGCGAATGACGCAACCGACAGGCGTGGAAAAACTCACGCATTCGCACGAGGGTTCAAGCTTGTCTGACACAATCACACGTGATTCAAATCCATATGGTTTTTGAAAAATAATAAGGTCGGATACTTTTCTAATAGACCTCGTAAACTCCTGAAACAGCAGTTAGAAGAAGCACAACAGTCTTTGACCCTGACTGAGAAAAACGTGGAAGACCTGAAGGCTTCCCCAGATCAGTCCTCTGAATCAGATACCACATCTGACACAGAAGCTGAAGAAAAAGCCTTACTCCTAAAAGAAATCCTTCAGGAACGTGACCATGAAATTGGGGAATTAAAAAATTAACTTAGTTCCATGCATCAGGAACAAAGAGAAACTCATGATTTACTCAAACAGGCGTACATTGAGCTTAAAACTTTGAAGAGTCATGCGGGAAAGCATGAAGACATTTTGGAGTCAGAAAAGTTGAAGAATCGTGAGATGCGGAGACATCTGAGAGAGACACAAACTCTTTTAGCTGATACTCAAGCACAAAATGAACATCTCAGTGCCGAAATTCAATCATTAAAATATGAACTCCAATTAAACTCCCAACCACAGGGAGAATCGGAACAAAGAGTCATGTAGGAAAATGGAACGCAAACGTTCACCGCAAGGAGTTGCGTCCTGAACCTCTATCAGAACCCATGTCGCATCTTTAGGAGCTCCAACCTCCTTATCATGGGTATCCCGAGACACCGTCTCTCCTTCCCACTCATTTGCATCCTACCACAGTTCTTAACCACAGAGAACTGGACAAGATTGCACGACTCATTAACCGTTTTGAGCCAACTCCAGGAGGCTCCCCTGACACGTGCATATTTAAATGACATACGCTATTACCTCAGGGATTTCACTCATGCTACCGGTGAACATTACATCTACTTCATTGAGCAGACTTCCAGCCACGAGGTTAGCCGGGTCATTCAGCATCAACCAGCAGAGGTGCAACAGGACTTTGCTACACTTAGCTTAGCATTAGAAAAAGAATACTTGGACCATTCAGTTCGGATAGGCCTAGCTGCCGCTATGGCCATCAAGCAAGGCAAGAGTGAACCGCCCCAGCGATATTATAACCGGCTTCTCTGTACCTATTTCGGCACCCGAAATGAACCAGGTATGGAAGAAGAACTTAACTTTAAAACCTTGTTCCTTGAGAACCTACACCCTACCACAAGTCATCATTTGGGAATCCTGGGAGATCCCAATGAGGCTACCATACAATACCTGCGTGACCTTGCTGTGAAAGATTTTGCTAAACAATGTAAAAGAGAGGGTAAACTTGAAGAGGAAACGATTCTCAGCCTTGAAGTACCAAGGCACCTCCGGGGGTCATTTAAACCCCATACCGGTTCTGCCACTACCTCCCCTCGACAGACAAAACCATCTGTCAGAAGCCGACCAAGGGATTGAGGTGGACCACAAGCAAAACCGCAGTGGTCCCAACAAAACCAAAGTGACTTTGGAACCAGAGAGGGCTCCGAATCTGGTGAAAATCGGGGTAATAAGTTCAAACCCAGACAGTGGCAGAAGCCCACCATTTGGGAAGATCACCCCGATGACAGACAGTACCCAGGTGGCCGATCCCAAGGATGGCAGGTTTCAAGACACCCACATCAGGGACCACCTGGGCACAACACTAAAAGTACTTGGAACCGAGACTCCAGTAAAAGAGACCGGTCCAGGCACACAGGTAAGAATGGGGACTCAAGCCTCCACAAAGAAATACGTGAGATCATGAGAGGCCTCCTCCAGAAGTTTGAGGATGAAAAAGCCAAAAAGAAAGCTAACGTGCTGTGTGTAAAGTGCATAGCCCCGACTACAAACCCAGTGTCTTCACAAACTCCACCAAAGGCATCCAAGGAAGACCTGTATTGGTGTGTAGACAGGCCACCATCGGTACGAGTAGTACGAGATATCGTACTTTGCAGCTGGGGACTAAGAACAGAGAGATACCAAGTCTGGTCCTCCCAGCACCATCTTGGTAGTCCAGGTCGATCAGGACAAGAGATCACATGCTGATCCAGCTTCCGTTATTCCTAGCCAACCACCTGGACGGAAATTCTTAGGCAATCTCTCTGAGAAAGGGATTGCAAAGAAATTTTATTTGTCACTAATCCTTGAAAACTCCCTCAGACACGAGGCTCTTCTGGATACCGCCACCGATGTCACCTTAATGTCTACCACACTGTTTAAACAACTGCAGGTAGCGGCACGGCAAGCCAACAGGAACTTCAAACTATCGCCATGTTCGCTGGAGATCCAGCCCTACACGGACAACCCTGCAACTTTGTCCTCAATGGCTCTGGTCAACATCACTGTCAGCCCCATGAGTCTGGTACACCCTGTGTATCAGCACTCGACTCCATCCCTTTCCTCTTAGGAAAATATTTTCTCAACCGATTTGAACCCCTCATCGATTTCAAATGGTTGAAACTGTGGGCAGGCACTGGTCCGTCACCCTCTCCCACCTGAGGTGACCCAACCAGTACAGCCCCAATGTTATGCTGTTGAGACTCTGATCCCGATGATATAAAACTCCCATGCAGCACGGTCACAGCAGACATCCCGTCGACTGTAGAGCCACGGAACGCCTCGTGGCCCTCAGATGCACTGCTGGCCGAGAAGGACACTTTCCTCTGTAAGCTGTCAGAGGATACTAATGCGACAGAGTACTGCCCTCTGGTAGTAGATGGTCTCCATTTGGAAAACAAACACACTGCTGATGTGGCTCTGGCTCCTGTGGCCGAAAAATCAGCTATCAGTCAAAGTCTGTTTTACTCATTGAGCAAATCCAATCCAGACATTTTCTATGTGGAAAAATCTTTCTGTTTTCCAAAGGACCCTCTACCCCAGACCATATTCAAGGCCAGTGGGATCTGCATTCTCAAAACACGCTGGAACCGACGAGAATTGAGCCACTCAGAACTCAGAACTCAGAAGAAGTTTATTGCCATTGCCAATGCACAGGATTCACAGACTAGGAATTTGCTTTGGTATAATGGTGTAACATTAAAAAGAGAGCAATATAAAATGCTAAGATAAAATATGTGCTAAAATAAGATAAAATATAAGATAAAATATGAAATAAAATATGATAATATGATATAATATGATAAAATATGAAATATGAATTATTTCTTAGTCGTTCCAAACCTACCACACTCTGCCTACATAGGAGGCGAACTCCTTGTCAGATTGGAGGTACAGGTTGACAAAGTCATTCAGGTCCTCTGGTCTCTGACCAGAGTACACGATGACCCCGCTTACTCCGATCCGGAATATCTAAAGTCTGGACAATTGATCCCTGATGCATGCCAGGTAGTGAGATGGTCACATCATGATACCTGCCAACCTGAGAAAAGCACCACTCCACCTTGTGATATGTCCAGGACAACAGCTCCGCCACTCGCAGGTGGTCTTCCAGCCATCTTCGCTTTTCACCAAACTGGGACTGTCTCTCAAAGCCACCCCACTTCTGAGCCTAAGAAACTGGACAACTCGCTTGGTGGTGCATAACGACACTGGCGAAGACATCCTGATTCCCAAGGCTATCCCACTGGGCTGGTTAATCAGCACTGAATTTCAGGACTTAGAGTTGAATATTCCAGTAATTGGTCAAGTCCCTCCATCACTTTTTCCCTGTCCACAATGGGGGGTTGTCATTTCCAAACCGTCAGGAGCGATCACTGTATTTCCAGCTATCATCTCTGAGGAAGACACTGTCGGCAGAGTAGATCTTGATGACCCTGACCACATGGTCCTCCAGGCCCTTACGGTCCTCACGGTCGACTCTCAGAACAAAACAAATGTTGGAGATGACACTGAACCAGCTCTGAACCTTCACCAAGGTTCTGATTCTGAAATTGCATCTCAAGTAGAAGATGTTTTAGCAGCAGCAGATGCTTTAAAGAATGATAACGAGCGAGGACGCCTGAGAGATCTACTCTATGAATACCAGGCATCCTTTGGCAATGATTTGTTGGATTGTGGACTCACACACATCCACTTGGTTCGCATCCCAACTCCTCCAAATGCACCGCCCACCTTCGTGCAGCAGTACAAACTCCCTTTGGCATCCTATGAACCTGTACAGGAAATCATAGATGACCTATTGGGAAAAGGGATCATAAGAACGTCTAACAGCACCTATTCAGCCCCTGTATGGCTGGTAATCAAACCAAATGGTAAGTGGAGACTTACCATCGATTACCACAAGCTCAATCAACAGGTGTTGCTATCTTGATGGCCGATGACTCGGTTAGAGCAGGAACTTCCCAAAGTAAAAGACGCAAGATACTTTTCCACGCTTGATGTGGCCTCTGGGTTCTGGACAATCCCTGTCCATGAAGATCAATCAATCAATTCAATCAATTTTTTTTTATATAGCACCAAATCACAACAAACAGTTGCCCCAAGGCGCTTTATATTGTAAGGCAAGGCCATACAATAATTATGTAAAACCCCAACTGTTATGTGTCGGACGCAGCTCGGAGAACCGACCAGCGTTTGAAGGACCCAGTATGAAATAAGCAGAGCACGGTACAAAGGCTAACTGAATTTAATACATAACAGTGATACAAAAATAACAAGAGAAAGTGCGGTCTGGCGTGGTGCGCTCCCAGCAGCGCTAACGGTCCGGAGCCAGAAGCTGTTCGGACCCAAGGACCCAGCCGACACCCCCCAGGTGGCCGCAACAAACCGAGTCTCAGGAAGTGTGCTGACGAGCGTGAGACCTCACCCCCTCCTCTTTCACAGACCGTGCATCAAACCCTGGACGTTCTCTGCATCCACTGATGATGAGATGGCTCCCGAGACGACGATCTCACCCGTCTGGTCACAAGGTCGAGTCTCTGGCAAATACACACTGTATACTCCAGTCTTAAATGCCACCATGTTCCAATCCATATAGATGCACCTCAGCTGTGAGTCCTGACGAGCCGCAGGTGATCAGGGTGAGGTCCTGATAACCTCAGCAACACAGCCACTCAGTCCCAAATGCAAGCCACCTGGAAGGAAAAACAAAAGACAGAAACAAAAAGGCAGCCAGGCCCCCCAGCCATACAACACCAACGGTCAAAACGACCCCCTGTGAGCAAGCACTTGGCTACAGTGGGAAGGAAAAACTCCCTTTTAACAGGAAGAAACCTCCAGCAGAACCAGGCTCAGGGAGGGGCATTCTTCTGCTGGGACTGGTTGGAGCTGAGGGAGAGAACCAGGAAAAAGACATGCTGTGGAGGGGAGCAGAGATCGATCACTAATGATTAAATGCAGAGTGGTGCATACAGAGCAAAAAGAGAAAGAAACAGTGCATCATGGGAACCCCCCAGCAGTCTACGTCTATAGCAGCATAACTAAGGGATGGTTCAGGGTCACCTGATCCAGCCCTAACTATAAGCTTTAGCAAAAAGGAAAGTTTTAAGCCTAATCTTAAAAGTAGAGAGGGTGTCTGTCTCCCTGATGATACACACAAACTGGCATTTACCTTTGCCAACCGCCAGTACACCTTCACCAGGTGCCCATTTGACTATGCCAACTCACCTGCAGAATTCAACATTTTCCTGAATAAGGTGTGCCCTGATGCTAATGAGCCAGGCACCCTTATCTATGTTGACGACGTCCTAATGCGAAACTCCACATTAGACACACAGTTGGATGAGATAGACCACATTCTGGGCCAGCTCACGACTGCTGGTGCGAAAATCTCACTCGCAAAGTGTCAATGGTGTCTGACCAAAGTTAACTATGTGGGCCTCTTTGTCGGGCCAGACGGGGTGCAACCACAAGTTGGACGAGTCCAAGGCGTCACCAATATGGAAATGCCTACAAACCTAACAGAACTGCGCAGCTTTCTGGGAGTGTGCAACTACTCCCGCCAATTCATTGAAAATTATGCAGATTTGTCAAAACCACTGACAGACCTGCTCAAAAATGATATGCCGTTCCTATGGGGTGAACCCCAAGAACAGGCCATGCAGGTTCTAAAAGACAGACTTTGCTCAGCCCCATGCCTAGCATACCCCGATTGTAGCAAAGAATTCCACCTAGAAGTGGGATTCTCCAATCACTGCTTAGGTGCGGGACTGTACCAGAACTATGACAAAGATAGGCGAGTGGTCGCGTACGTGAGCAAAATGCTACAACCGCCGGATCTTAAATTCAGTGACTGCGAAAAAGCCCTACTAGCAACAGTCTGGGCCGTTAAACATTTTGCCAACTGTCTGGCTGGACAAAAAGTCATTGTAGAAACCAGTCATCAACCAGTGACATTACTTAGCAGTCAGAGACTGCGAGAAGGTGTAGCAACAAACTCACGAGTTGCCTCTTGGTTGATGGCTGCAAAACTCCCCTAGGCACAGGGTTAGTTGCTTGCCAGTGCTGCACCGAAGACACACCGGCTGCAACCCTGCTGAACAAGGACTTGCCACCACCTGACTCCCCTAATCACCGCTACTTTGACCACAATGCCTGCCGGCGCATGATCACTGCATACATGGACGGCTGTTCATTCCACCATGAAACAGTCACCCGGACAGCAGTGGGGGTCGCGTGGGTCGACAACACACCATTTGAGCCACAAAAGTTTCAACTGGGATCACAGTCCTCCCAGTATGCAGAAATTGCTGGCATACTCATAACATGCCAGTTAGCTGTGACGCAACATGTCAGAACATTTGTGCTGTGCACAGACTCCAACTATGCACACCTTAGCTTTTTGTGCCATCTACCTGGCTGGAAACGCAATGACTTTGTGATCTCCAACAGGAAATCGGTCAAACACAGAACTGTTTGCGGCTTGTGACCACCTCATAACTACACATGACCTCCAGATATACTGGAAAAAGGTCAGAGGTCACTCCCACCAGGTTACACCAGGCCAAGACAAAGAATTTAATGACTTGACTGACACAATAGCCAAGCAAGGCGCTCTGGATGCCGTGGGCATTCGATGAGACACTTTTGCCCCGGCCACCTACCCATGCGGTGTCCGTGGTGACCCGTACCAGGACTACTACCACAGATCCTGCCACAGCCTCCGTCTCCACAACAGCCTCAGTTGCTCCAGCTTTCACCGACTCCGACCTGGCTTCGCTCCAGGCTCTGGATCCGGCTATAAACAAAATGGTGCTACACCTCACTGATCCTCAAGTTCACACACTAACTGAGGATGATTTTGCTCCCGTCCCTGATTTGAAACAACTGTACCACACCCGAGATAACCTAAAAGTGCTCTATGGCCTCTTGGTATATGCTTCTGAGGACCTCTCTTCACCTGCGTTAGTGGCCCTTCGTAACCACCGGGGGGTGAAGTTGATGCACGGGCACGATTCAGCATGCGCAGGTTACAGAGGAATGAAAGCAACATATAATGCGATACGACAGGTGGCATATTGGCCAAAAATGCAGAAGGATGTGAGTGATTACATGAAAGGCTGCTTGGTCTGTTGCCAGTTTCAACCTGTGAACCTGATTAACAGAGCTCCCTTACAGAAAATGGGTATTTTCTTCCCTTGGTCAGATCTACAAATTGACTGGGTGGGACCCTTCACAAGGTCTGCAAGAGGAAACAATTATTTCCTCAATGTGACATGTGACTTCACCAAATGGCTGAAATGTCTACTGGCTCTGAACGATACAGCCTTGACGACAGCCTATTTGTTGATGAATCACATCTTCTCACGATTTGGACTACCTATCCTACTTATCCACATAATCTTGGATAAAGGCACCCACTTCACCAGTGAAGTCATGAAACAACTCTGGCAAGTGTTGGGGGTAAATGCAAACTTCCACATCAGCCACCACCCTCAGTCGTCAGGACAGGTGGACAGGGCCAACCAAACTGTGGTGACCATCCCGTGCAAATATGTGGCAACCAACCACAGAGACTGGGATTTGAAACTTCCCTTGGCCCTCATGGCCATCCGGACTACCCCTCACGAATCGCCGGGGTTCTCCCCTTTTCAAATGATGACAGGCCATCAGATGACGCTACCCCTCCACCTGCTGTACCAGCCAGGGGAGGCAAACATTGCGACATCGTATGCGGCTCAACAATACATGACTGACCTGGCAGAACAACTGAAAGCCATTTTCTCCTTTGCTCAAAAACACTTGAAAAAAGGTCGAAAAACCTACTATGATCAGAAGGCATCCCACCATGAAATACAAGTGGGGGACAAGGTGTGGTACTACTCTGGTTGGCAACCCAACCAGAAAACAACCAGGTTGACTCGCAAGTTGCTACCCCATTGGACCGGATTGTATTTGGTGACTGACAAACTCTCTGCCCTTGTGTACCAAATCAAGGTCAGCCAGGGTCAAAGAGAACCACTTTTCAAGTGGGTACACCGCAACCAAATAAAGCTGCACAAAACCCCATGGGACTCGCTGGGGATGCCACAGTCGGTGATAAAACCTAAAAACTACTCATTAAGTCGAGAGGACACCTGCCGCATCCTAAACAATTGATCTACCCCGATCGAGACAAATTACCAGAATAATTTTACCTTCCAACAGGACAAATAAAACAACTAAGGTGATCTCACCAACACCACCGTAGTGGGGGTGAGCCACCAAAAGCGACAGCCTAATGCGCAAATTGAAAATCAGTCAGATAATTAAAAATTTTGTGCTATAAGCCAGGAAGAAAAAGAAAAACATCTGTAATAGGTCTAAGACAGATTTCTAACCATGTTTGTTGTGTTTGCCAGGATGACCTGGCTCATGACTGCTGTTCCTCGGTGCAATCGTTGCCAACACCTCCTCAGACGTGGTTGAATTTGGACCAGAATCAGGCATCGTCCTGAAAGACCAGCCCGGCTTATTAATAATGAACTGCTGCTTGCACACGCAGAGTGTGTTCATCAGGCTCGACCCCACAGAAGTGTACAGGGCCAATTTCGCCAGCACTTTAGTGAATCTGGTCTCCTGGGCAGGTACCCAGTGGACCAAGTCTGTCCTGAAACATGCAGAGGCAGATATAGTCCACATGCTATGCCAGATGGAGAAGTTCACTGTAACACAAGCAGAACTGAGTGGACTCAACAAACGAGAGAAGAGGTTCATTGGAGGTCTGCTAATGGCAGCCTCCGCTGTAGTATCCCTCTTCAGTTTTGGCTTGTCAGCAGTTAACACCGTCACTATGACAGCAGTAAAGAGACACATTACTGAGCTTCGAGAGGTAATCCCTGAAATACAGGCTCAGCTTAACCTACAGAGAGAAGGTCTCGAGACCATCGGACAAACTGTATGAGACACCATGGTAATCCTTAACACCCATACCAACCTGCTCAAAAAGACAATAAGCGTACTTGATCAGCTAACGTCAGTGTTGTAGGAAGACTATGCCCACACACAGATGTTAAGTATGCTCATGGCGGACATGACCAGGGACATCGGGTCTTCGATTGACAGCCTCGCTGTCAGTAGGATTCCACCCTACATTGTCCCTTTAGCCCTGGTTCACCGGTTTCTAGAGTCCGCA
This sequence comes from Thalassophryne amazonica, assembly GCF_902500255.1. Lineage (NCBI taxonomy): Eukaryota > Metazoa > Chordata > Actinopteri > Batrachoidiformes > Batrachoididae > Thalassophryne > Thalassophryne amazonica. The sequence continues at coordinate 9,759,011 of NC_047120.1, forward strand.
ACCCATAGCATAGTCACGCCGCTGCAAGCCCACCTCCCTTACATGTTGGGCAGTTCAATTCCAATCTATGTAGATCCAGAGGATCTGGAAATGGTGTTTCTAATTAACTTGCCCATTGTCACAAAACATCTACAGGCTCAAGAGTGTCGTGAACGTAGGTCTCTGGCAAGGAGCCAATTACCTCAAAATCCACACACCACCACTTTCAACGATGCTAATCCTGATATATACTTAGTACAGAATCTCAAAATGTGCACAGTCACTAAGGATATCCATTATCAGTGTCCCAGCAAGCCCTTCATTTGAGACGACACCGCCGGCATCTGCGGCCTCAAAACCATTACCTGGGCAACTCTCTGTCCAACGACCATCACGCCATTCCATGAGGTCACGGACACTCAGGTAGAGATAGTGGGACAACGCTGGCTAGTCAACACCCCTGAAAAATCAGTCCTACTAGTCTACGACTGTCATGACACATCGACTTGCATCGAGCTCCCTTGAAAGTCCTTATGGGTCACAGTACCCGAAAATGCCCTGTTCTGCATTGGTGAGGTATCCCTCTACCACCTGCATCCCGACTAATATGAAGGAGCCATTGAAGTGTCGGACTTTTATAACCAAACAGCTATCAAACTAGACCAACAAAGACTGGAGAAAATCCAGTATGAAGGCTCTCAGGTCATCGATGTGGTCCCGATAGATAAAGAGATTTGAAATCAAGATGAGGACAGTGACAGACAGGGACCAACAGGAGGTCACAGGGTAAAGCAGGGTGCACACAGTACAGCACAGAGACTAATGCACCCTAGATTCTATGAAAGTGAAGAGCAGAGGAGGCAGAGGCAAGGCCAGTGACAGACGGAGACCAGCAGGAGGCAGCGGCATGGAGGAGGGAACATACAGGACAGCACAGTGACTAGTGCACCCCCGAAACCTATGGAAGTGAAGAGCAGAGGAGGCAGAGGCGAGGCCAGTGACAGACGGACATCAACAGGAGATGGCAGGGTGGAGTAGGGCACACACAGGACAGCACAGTGACTAGTGCCCCCCCCGGAACCTATGGAAGTGAAGAATAGTGGCGGCGGAGGTGAGGCCAATGACAGATGGTGATCATCAGAAAGTGGCATGTGGAGGAGGGCACACACAGGACAGCACAGTGACTAGTGCGCCCCTGGAACCTATGGAAGTGAAGAGCAGAGGAGGAAGAGGTGAGGCCAGTGACAGATGAGGACCAACAGGAGGTGGTGGGGTGGAGGAGGGCACATACAGGACAGCACAGTGATTAGTGCACCCCAGAACCTATGGAAGTGAAGAATAGTCGAGGCAGAGGTGAGGTCAATGACAGACGGTGATCATCAGGAAGCAGCGGGGTGGAAGAGGGCACACACATGACAGCACAGTGACTTGTGCACTCCGGCACCTATGGAAGTGAAGAGTAGAGGAGGCAGAGGTGAAGCCAGTGACAGACGGACACCAACAGGAAGTGGCGGGGTGGAGGAGGGCACACACAGGACAGCACAGTGACTAGTGTGGAAACTATGGAATTGAAGAGCAGAGGAGGCAGAGACAAAGCCAGTGGCAGACCGGGACCAACAGGAAGCAGCGGGGTGGAGGAGGACACACATATGACAGCACAGTGACTAGTGCGCCACTGGAAACTATGGAAGTGAAGAGCAGAGGAGGCAGAGGCAAGGCCAGTGGCAAACCGGGACCAACAGGAAGCAGCAGGGTGGAGGAGGGCACCCACATGACAGCACAGTGAATAGTACACTCTGGCACCTATGGAAATGACGAGTACAGGGGGCAGAAGCAAGGCCCGTGACAGACGCGGACCAACTGGAGGTGGTAGGTGGAGGAGAGCACACACAGGGCAGCCCAGTGACTAGTGCACCCCAGAAGCTATGGAAGTGATGAGCAGTGGAGTCAGAGGTGAGGCCAGTGATAGACCGTGACCAAAAGGAGGCAGCGGGGTGGAGGAGGGCACATACAGGACAGCACAGTGATGAGTGCACCCCGGAACCTATGGAAGTGAAAAGTAGAGGAAGCAGAGGCAATCCCAGTGACAGACATGGACCAACAGGATGCAGCGGGGTGGAGGAGGGCACACACAGGACAGCACAGTGACTAGTGTGCTCCAGAACCTATGGAAGTGAAGAGCAGAGGAGGCAGAGGCAAGGCCAGTGACAGACAGAGTCCAATAGGAGGCGGTGGGGTGGAGGTGATTGCGTTTCAAACGCATCTTCAGATAAAGTGTGTCAGTCTTGTCATCTTTCAAAGATTTAACTGATTCCTATTGGTTGTTGTTAATAACTAAATCACTGCCTTTGCTTTGCATTTGCTTCTTTCAAGCATTTGTCTTCAGAGTATCCTAGTCCTGTTTTTGCTTAACCGTGTATCCACCTGTCTGCCTGTTTTTTGGATCCTGTCTCTGTCTCATTCTTCAGCTACTGTTGCTGGACTGCCTTTTTGTGTACCAAATCCCGCTTGGTCTGTTCAGCTGACTCCTGAATCCTGTGTTTGTGTCCAACTTCTTGGTGTCATCGAGCATGTCAGTTAATTAGCAAATATAAAGAAAGCTGAAACCTGAGTCTTGCTGGCAGAACCTACGCTACCCTACATTTCTACCATCAACAGGGAACTAAGCTGAAAAAAAATTTTGACATCAAAGAATGTGCTAACAGAATTCCAATCAAAGATTTGCCCAAAGCTGAGACAGAACTGATGGACTCAGACTGGGATAGATAATTAAATATTGAAGATGGTGAGGTGTTCTGTAAGAGCATTTTTTATATATATATTGTTGAAGATGTAAAAGGATAAATTTATTTTTTAAAAATCAAGGAACAGTTGCAAACGGGAAAACTTGACCCAGATGAGTGACAACACTTGCTTTTTGATGGAGATAAAAGACTGTCTGCTTAAAAGGCCCAGAAATCTGGTATTGACACTGATATGTCTTTTTAAAAATCATTGTCAATGAGCTCAGGATGATTACAGCAAAGTTTTCATCTGCCTTGTTTTACAGATCAACAGGTGTGGAAGAATAGAAATGTTCTCCAAATGATAATAAAATGCAAAATCACTATGAAATTAAGATCAACAATAAAATAACACAGAACAAAAGTGTGACTGCAAAACTTCTACATGTGAAGTACTTGCAGTATTTGGGGTAAAAAAACAACAACCCTGAAATCAAACCAGCAGATAGTAACCACCCTGTTTTATCTCCAACTGAGGCTTCCAAGCAGGAACCACTGAAGATTGTAAAAGGTCTAAAGAAATCAGCAATGCAGGCTAGACATTGGATGGACTCTTTCCCACTTAGACAACTGAAAAATAAGCAACTAACTAAATAGCTAGCAGTTATTACCCCAATCTTTAAGGCAGGATATCAGCTAGAATGAACCAAATATAGACCAGTCAGTCCCCTCCCATAAATATCTGAGGTGTTGGGAAAAGTGGTAGGGAAGAAGCTGATAGACTGTTAATGTCACTATTCTGTGAATCCAGTGCAGTTTGGTGTAGACTGCAACACTCCAAAGAAATAGCATGGAGCTAAATCAAGGCCAAAAGCTTTGTAATCTGAAATTAAAAAAGATTGAAAAAATAAATTTTGAAACTGAAAATTCATTGTTTGTTCTTGAATTTTACACTCAACAAAAATATAAATTCAACACTTTTGGTTTTGCTCCCATTTTGTATGAGATGAACTCAAAGATCTAAAATTTTTTCCACATACACAATATCACCATTTCCCGCAAATATTGTTCACAAACCAGTCTAAATCTGTGATAGTGAGCACTTCTCCTTTGCTGAGATAATCCATCCCACCTCACAGGTGTGCCATACCAAGATGCTGATTAGACACCATGATTAGTGCACAGGTGTGCCTTAGACTGTCCACAATAAAAGGCCACTCTGAAAGGTGCAGTTTTGTTTTATTGTGGGGGGGGATACCAGTCAGTATCTGGTGTGACCACCATTTGCCTCATGCAGTGCAACACATCTCCTTCACATAGAGTTGATCAGGTTGTCAATTGCGGCCTGTGGAATGTTGATCCACTCCTCTTCAATGGCTGTGCGAAGTTGCTGGATATTGGCAGGAACTGGTACACGCTGTCGTATACGCCAGTCCAGAGCATCCCAAACATGCTCAATGGGTGACATGTCCGGTGAGTATGCCGGCCATGCAAGAACTGGGACATTTTCAGCTTCCAAGAATTGTGTACAGATCCTTGCAACATGGGGCCGTGCATTATCCTGCTGCAACATGAGGTGATGTTCTTGAATGTATGGCACAACAATGGGCCTCAGGATCTCGTCACGGTATCTCTGTGCATTCAAAATGCCATCAATAAAATGCACCTGTGTTCTTCGTCCATAACAGACGCCTGCCCATACCATAACCCCACCACCACCATGGGCCACTCGATCCACAACATTGACATCAGAAAACCGCTCACCCACACAATGCCACACACGCTGTCTGCCATCTGCCCTGGACAGTGTGAACCGGGATTCATCCGTGAAGAGAACACTGTTATGTGTCGACGCGGATTGAGGAGCGAACCTGCGTCAGACAGAACCCAGCGCTAAAAATAACCAGAAAGCAGTTCCAACAACAAAAACAATTTATTTTTCACCTGTGCCTAAATAAAATGTACAAAACCAAAACCAACGTCCTTCTGGAGGAGTGACTGCTGGCACGCTCTCCAGCGCCCGCAAGGAGAGAAGTCCGGCGCTCCTGGACCCACTACCACCAGACAAACACCCCCCAGGTGGACACGACAAACTGACTCTCTGTGAAGCAAAGAAGATGTGAGGTAAGTCAGCAGTTACAACAATATCTTTCAAAAGACACACGCTATCAGCAACACATTCAGGTCTGTACTTTTTATCTTTATGCAAATGAGCAGCTTCTCACAACAAGTGGAGGATCACTTATCCTGCACGCCACAGCAGTGAGAAGCAAACTGCACAATTCTCATCACAATTCAAGTATACTATGTAACAAAACACCAAGTTACTATCAACAATTAGTCAAATACTTAATTACCTTTAATGTGTGCTGACAGCATGTGTCCTCACCCTTCCTTGCTTCACGGGCTCGATGTGTCAAACCCAGGTGCGGTCCTCAGCGTCTCACAAACGAACATCACAAGGTCGAGTTCCCGGCAGTTCTGCTTGAATCACACATGCCTTAAAAGCAGAACGCCATCCAATTATCTGCTTCAGCTGAAAGTCTTTAAGGTTGCATGTGAGCACCAGTCACAGGTGCTTCACATGATGTTGATGAGGGTGAGGATTCTTCAGCCAGCACCTTCTCCACAGACAAATCAGTTTCCATGTCACCTGAAGAGCAAAGAAAAGAAAAGAACACCAAAACATCCAGCCACACCCCCCAACACACAACAAACACCTCTCCAACGTGCCAAACGCCAGCGAATGTGAGCATTTGCCCACTCAAGTCGGTTACGACGACAAACTGGAGTCAGGTCGAGACCCCGATGAGGACGACGAGCATGCAGATGAGCTTCCCTGAGACGGTTTCTGACAGTTTATGCAGAAATTCTTTGGTTATGCAAACCGATTGTTTCAGCAGCTGTCCGAGTGGCTGGTCACAGACGACCTTGGAGGTGAACATGCTGGATGTGGAGGTCCTGGGCTGGTGTGGTTACACGTGGTCTGCGGTTGTGAGGCTGGTTGGATGTACTGCCAAATTCTCTGAAACGCCTTTGGAGACGGCTTATGGTAGAGAAATGAACATTCAATACACAAGCAACAGCTCTGGTGACATTCCTGCTGTCAGCATGCCAATTGCACGCTCCCTCAAATCTTGCGACATCTGTGGCATTGTGCTGTGTGATAAAACTGCACCTTTCAGAGTGGCCTTTTATTGTGGGCAGTCTAAGGCACACCTGTGCACTAATCATGGTGTCTAATCAGCATCTTGATATGGCACACCTGTGAGGTGGGATGGATTATCTCAGCAAAGGAGAAGTGCTCACTATCACAGATTTAGACTGGTTTGTGAGCAATATTTGCGGGAAATGGTGATTATTGTGTATGTGGAAAAAGTTTTAGATCTTTGAGTTCATCTCATACAAAATGGGAGCAAAACCAAAAGTGTTGCATTTATATTTTTGTTGAGTGTATAATCATTTAAAAAGTATTAGCAAAATAAAAATAAGTGTAAGAGATATATTTTTCAGTTTAAATAAATGTTTAATTCAGTTCTGTATTATTTTTTTTTTTATCAAATTATTTATTTTCATTCATATTTCTTTTTTTCACCTTCAGATCTTTTTTCACTTTCAGATCTTATTTTTCAGTTTCAAACTTTTGGCCCCGTTCTGGCGTGGGACGGTGTGGCTTCGATTGAGAGGGGCGTGGAATTGTGAGTGACAGGAGAGCAATCAGTCCTCACATGATGTTACTTTCAGGAAACGTGGGTCCTTTGATAGATAATGACTTAACACTTTCTCTCCACTGTATTTTCTTGATACCTGTAAATAAAGTGATGCTAAAGATGTCTATTACAAGTAATTCTAGACCACTCTTGGTCATTTTTGATGTTTAAAAACTGGAAAATATGCAAGATTGTAAAGTTTAACACCTATACCTAAAAACCGATGTGTCCCAAATCCACACAAGGCCGTGAACGCAGCGCAGCATCGCCGCATCGCCACATCGCCGCATAAAAATGAGGCAGGTTGCCTCATTTGGATTTACGTTCGGTCTGCTTGGTTCTGGTCATATTAAGTTTACACTGTGAAACTGCCGGCCACTTTGTTACATCGTCATTAAATTCACTATCCGGTACAACATACAGATCCAATGAACCAAGTGCTACACATCGATCACAATAAACAGCTTTATCTCGAGGTTTTAAAGCCTCGTACTTGGCTCGTACTTAGTTATTGTACTTGGCCCCACAAATCTTAGAAACATGGTGTCTAACCAGATCCTTACTCTGGATGGCATTACCCTGACTTCTAGTAATACTGTGAGAAATCTTGGAGTCACTTTTGATCAGGATATGTCATTCAATGCGCATATTAAACAAATATGTAGGACTGCTTTTTTGCATTTGCGCAATATCTCTAAAATTAGAAAGGTCTTGTCTCAGAGTGATGCTGAAAAACTAATTCATGCATTTATTTCCTCTAGGATGGACTATTGTAATTCATTATTATCAGGTTGTCCTAAAAGTTCCCTGAAAAGCCTTCAGTTAATTCAAAATGCTGCAGCTAGAGTACTGACAGGGACTAGAAGGAGAGAGCATATCTCACCCATATTGGCCTCTCTTCATTGGCTTCCTGTTAATTCTAGAATAGAATTTAAAATTCTTCTTCTTACTTATAAGGTTTTGAATAATCAGATCCCATCTTATCTTAGGGACCTCATAGTACCATATCACCCCAATAGAGCGCTTCGCTCTCAGACTGCAGGCTTACTTGTAGTTCCTAGGGTTTGTAAGAGTAGAATGGGAGGCAGAGCCTTCAGCTTTCAAGCTCCTCTCCTGTGGAACCAGCTCCCAATTCGGATCAGGGAGACAGACACCCTCTCTACTTTTAAGATTAGGCTTAAAACTTTCCTTTTTGCTAAAGCTTATAGTTAGGGCTGGATCAGGTGACCCTGAACCATCCCTTAGTTATGCTTAGTTATACTGGGGGGTTCCCATGATGCACTGAGTGCTTCTTTCTCTTTTTGCTCTGTATGCACCACTCTGCATTTAATCATTAGTGATTGATCTCTGCTCCCCTCCACAGCATGTCTTTTTCCTGGTTCTCTCCCTCAGCCCCAACCAATCCCAGCAGAAGACTGCCCCTCCCTGAGCCTGGTTCTGCTGGAGGTTTCTTCCTGTTAAAAGGGAGTTTTTCTGTTGTGTGGGCCGCTGAAGAGGAGGTACTGCTGGCCCACCATCACCAGAGGGCGCCCTGCCTGGAGTGCGGGCTACAGGCACCAGAGGGCGCCGCCGCCTCACGGGAGCAGCCTCGGTGACAGCTGTCACCCATCACCTGAGACAGCTGACGGCAATCATCAGTGGGGTATATCAGCAGGACGGCATCTCCACCTCATTGCCGAGATATCGTTTCTACCAGAGAGGTAACATATCAAAGCCTACTGAGTACACAGTTTTGACTGAGCTAGTTATTGGTTTACTGTTCCAACGAGAGGTGGAAGTACCTTTCCTGCCGTTCGGAGTTCTGGGTGCAAACGCGCCCCCATCTAACTGTTCTTTTTCCCTCGCCAGCAGTACCAGGTCCGACACGCGGAGGCAGTGGCCACCTGGGAGTTCGGGACTTGGCGGCTCCAGTATTCCCGGGGTCCTGTGGCGGAGGAAGCCGTGTGGTTCCGGTCTTACCTTGGAGAGGCGTCTCCTATCTTCGAGCCTGCCCACACGACACCTTTGTGTATTGACTTTTGTCCATTTCTGTAATTGGTTGTATTCGTTGTGCACATTCACAACAGTAAAGCGTTGTTATTTTGACTTACTCCATTGTCCGTTCATTTGCGCCCCCTGTTGTGGGTCCGTGTTCCTACACTTTCCCAACAGGATATCTCGGCCAGCGTCATGGATCCCGAGGGGCGTCAACCGGCTGTTGAACGGCCAATGGAAGAACAAGGCGCACAGGCGTCCACAGGAGAGGTAATCGGTGAGTTGCAGCGGATCCTCACCGCTTTCACGACTCGGTTAGACTTGATGACCGAGCAGAACGCCCTCCTGAACCGCAGGGTGGAGGCTCTCGCCGCGCAGGTGGAAGCGCGCCCTCCGGGCGCCGCTGCGGCTCTCCCTCCCGTAGACCCTGTGCGTGACAGCGACGTTCCACTGGTTGTCCAACGACCCCCCCCACCATCCCCTGAAGCATACATAAGCCCCCCGGAGCCGTACGGAGGCTGTGTGGAGACGTGCGCGGATTTCCTTATGCAGTGTTCGCTCGTCTTCGCACAGCGTCCCGTCATGTACGCGACCGACGCTAGCAAAGTAGCTTATGTGATAAATCTGCTTCGTGGTGAGGCACGCGCTTGGGCTACAGCGCTCTGGGAGCAAGGTTCACGGCTCCTTCTGACATATGATGGGTTTGTGAGGGAGCTCAGAACAGTGTTCGATCACCCTAATAGAGGAGAGACCGCTTCAGCCGTGCTGCTGTCAATGAGACAGGGGCGCCGGAGCGCAGCTGCCTATGCAGTCGACTTCCGCATCGCGGCTGCGAGGTCCGGCTGGAATAACACTGCCCTCCACGCCGCCTTCGTAAACGGACTGTCATTGGTCCTCAAGGAGCACCTGGTGGCTAAGGACGAACCGCGGGATTTGGATGGGCTTATCGATCTTGTCATACGATTAGACAATCGGTTAAATGAGCGCCGTCGGGAACGAGACGAAGGGCGTGGCCAGGCACACGTCGTCCCTCTCCCTTCCGGTTCCAACCGCGTTCCGCCCTCCCCACGCTCCACGGCCCCTGCGCTCCGTGCGATCACAGCTCCCCCTGCTGACGAAGCTATGGACACGAGTAGGGCAACATTTAGGGCACCGGCCACACAGAGGAGGCTGGCCCGCGGAGCGTGTTTTGTTTGTGGCTCGATTGAGCATCAGGTACGAGACTGCCCCGAGCGGTTAAACACCAACGCCCGCCCCTAGACACTGGGCTAGGGGGGGGCCGAGACGTGCACGTGGGACACACCCACATCGCCACACGACTCCCAGTTACAATCCTTTATGAGGATTTAACCCTGAAGGCCCCAGCACTGGTGGACACGGGCTCAGAAGGGAATTTGCTTGATAGCAAATGGGCCAGGGAGATAGGGTTCCCTCTGGTGGCACTTACCTCGCCTGTGCAGGTACGGGCACTAGATGGCTCCCTACTCCCTCCAATCACTCACAAGACACCACCAGTAACTCTGGTGGTGTCGGGGAATCACCGGGAGGAGATCGAGTTTTTTGTGACTCCGGCCACCTCCCGTGTGATTTTAGGTTTTCCCTGGATGTTGAAACACAATCCCCGGATCGATTGGCCGTCCGGGGTAGTGGTCCAGTGGAGCGAGACCTGCCATCGGGTATGTTTAGGTTCCTCGGTTCCTCCCGGTTCCCAGGCCAGGGAGGAGGTCAGAGCCCCGCCCAATCTAGGGACGGTGCCGGTGCAGTACCATGACCTTGCGGAGGTGTTCAGCAAGGATCTGGCACTCACCCTTCCCCCGCACCGCCCGTATGATTGTGCCATTGATTTGGTTCCAGGCGTTGAGTTCCCGTCCAGCAGGCTGTACAACCTCTCACGACCTGAACGCGAATCAATGGAGACCTACATCCGGGACTCTTTGGCTGCCGGGTTGATCCGGAATTTCACCTCCCCGATGGGTGCGGGTTTCTTTTTTGTGGGGAAAAAGGATGGCGGATTACGTCCATGCATTGATTACAGGGGGCTGAACGAAGTCACGGTTCGTAACCGATACCCCTTACCCTTGTTGGATTCGGTGTTCACGCCCCTGCATGGAGCCAAGATATTCACCAAGCTTGATCTTAGGAATGCGTATCACCTGGTTCGGATCCGGAAGGGAGACGAGTGGAAGACGGCATTTAACACCCCGTTGGGTCATTTTGAGTACCTGGTCATGCCATTCGGTCTTACAAATGCTCCCGCGACGTTCCAAGTATTGGTTAATGATGTCTTGCGGGACTTCCTGCACCGATTCGTCTTCGTATATCTAGACGACATACTCATCTTTTCTCCGGATCCTGAGACTCATGTCCGACATGTACGTCAGGTCCTGCAGCGGTTATTGGAGAACCGGCTGTTTGTTAAGGGCGAGAAGTGTGGGTTTCACCGCACCTCTTTGTCCTTCCTGGGGTTCATCATCTCCCCCAACTCCGTCGCTCCTGATCCGGCCAAGGTTGCAGCGGTGAGAGACTGGCCCCAACCCACAAGCCGTAGGAAGCTGCAACAGTTCCTCGGCTTTGCAAATTTCTACAGGAGGTTCATTAAGGGCTACAGCCAGGTTGTTAGCCCCCTGACAGCCCTGACCTCACCAAAAGTCCCCTTCACCTGGTCGGATCGTTGCGATGCCGCGTTCAAGGAGTTGAAACGGCGCTTCTCGTCTGCACCCGTTCTGGTGCAGCCCGATCCTAGTCGCCAGTTAGTGGTTGAGGTGGACGCCTCGGACTCAGGGATAGGAGCTGTGCTGTCCCAGAGTGGGAAGACCGATAAGGTCCTTCATCCGTGTGCCTATTTTTCCCGCAGGTTGACCCCGGCTGAACGGAACTATGACGTCGGCAACCGAGAACTCCTTGCGGTGAAAGAGGCTCTTGAAGAGTGGAGACACCTGTTGGAGGGAACGTCCGTGCCATTCACGGTTTTCACTGACCACCGGAACCTGGAATATATCAGGACCGCCAAGCGGCTGAATCCCAGGCAAGCCCGCTGGTCACTGTTCTTCGGCCGTTTTGACTTCCGCATCACCTACCGGCCCGGGACCAAGAACCAGAAGTCGGATGCCTTGTCCCGGGTACACGAAGACGAGGTCAAGGCGGAGTTGTCGGATCCACCGGAACCCATCATCCCGGAGTCCACTATCGTGGCCACCCTCACCTGGGACGTAGAGAGAACCGTCCGGGAGGCCCTGGCACGAAGCCCGGACCCCGGGGCTGGACCAAAGAACAGACTTTACGTCCCACCAGAGGCAAGGGCTGCAGTCCTGGACTTCTGTCACGGCTCTAAGCTCTCCTGTCATCCAGGGGTGCGAAGAACCGTGGCAGTTGTCCGGCAGCGCTTCTGGTGGGCGTCTCTGGAGGCCGACGTCCGGGATTATATCCAGGCCTGCACCACCTGTGCCAGGGGCAAGGCCGACCATCGCAAGGCTCCGGGACTGCTACAGCCGCTGCCCGTGCCTCATCGCCCCTGGTCCCACATCGGCCTGGATTTTGTCACGGGCCTCCCGCCGTCCCAGGGAAACACCGTGATCCTCACGATAGTGGACCGATTCTCCAAGGCGGCCCACTTCGTGGCCCTCCCGAAGCTCCCAACGGCCCAGGAGACAGCGGACCTCCTGGTCCACCACGTCGTCCGCCTGCATGGGATACCATCAGACATCGTCTCCGATCGCGGTCCCCAGTTCTCCTCGCATGTCTGGAGGAGCTTTTGCCGGGAACTGGGGGCCACGGTCAGTCTCTCGTCCGGGTATCACCCCCAGACCAACGGGCAAGCAGAGCGGGCCAATCAAGAAATGGAGCAAACACTGCGTTGTGTGACAGCCGCGCACCCGGCGGCCTGGAGTACTCATCTGGCCTGGATTGAGTACGCCCACAACAGTCAAGTGTCATCAGCCACCGGCCTCTCCCCCTTTGAGGTGTGTTTGGGGTATCAGCCCCCGTTGTTCCCGGTGGTTGAGGGAGAGGTCGGTGTGCCCTCGGTCCAGGCCCACCTGCGGAAGTGCCGTCGGGTGTGGCGTGCCGCCCGTTCTGCTTTGCTGAAGGCCCGGATGAGGGCGAAGACCCATGCAGACCGGCGGCGGACCCCGGCCCCTACGTATCGCCCCGGGCAGGAAGTGTGGTTGTCCACCAAGGACATTCCACTGCAAGTGGCCTCCCCAAAACTCCAAGACAGGTACATAGGTCCGTTTAAAATTCTCAATGTCATCAATCCCGCCGCAGTGAGGCTTCGGCTTCCAGCCTCACTGCGGATCCATCCAGTATTTCATGTGTCAAAAATCAAGCCCCATCACACCTCGCCCCTCTGTACACCCGGTCCGGCACCACCTCCTGCCCGGATCATCGATGGCGAGCCGGCTTGGACAGTGCGCCGGTTGTTGGACGTCCGACGGATGGGCCGGGGCTTTCAATATCTGGTGGACTGGGAGGGGTACGGTCCCGAAGAACGCTCCTGGGTGAAGAAGAGCTTCATCCTGGACCCGGCCCTCCTGGCCGACTTCTACTGTCGCCACCCGGACAAGCCCGGTCGGGCGCCAGGAGGCGCCCGTTGAGGGGGGGGTCCTGTTGTGTGGGCCGCTGAAGAGGAGGTACTGCTGGCCCACCATCACCAGAGGGCGCCCTGCCTGGAGTGCGGGCTACAGGCACCAGAGGGCGCCGCCGCCTCACGGGAGCAGCCTCGGTGACAGCTGTCACCCATCACCTGAGACAGCTGACGGCAATCATCAGTGGGGTATATCAGCAGGACGGCATCTCCACCTCATTGCTGAGATATCGTTTCTACCAGAGAGGTAACATATCAAAGCCTACTGAGTACACAGTTTTGACTGAGCTAGTTATTGGTTTACTGTTCCAACGAGAGGTGGAGGTACCTTTCCTGCCGTTCGGAGTTCTGGGTGCAAACGCGCCCCCATCTAACTGTTCTTTTTCCCTCGCCAGCAGTACCAGGTCCGACACGCGGAGGCAGTGGCCACCTGGGAGTTCGGGACTTGGCGGCTCCAGTATTCCCGGGGTCCTGTGGCGGAGGAAGCCGTGTGGTTCCGGTCTTACCTTGGAGAGGCGTCTCCTATCTTCGAGCCTGCCCACACGACACCTTTGTGTATTGACTTTTGTCCATTTCTGTAATTGGTTGTATTCGTTGTGCACATTCACAACAGTAAAGCGTTGTTATTTTGACTTACTCCATTGTCCGTTCATTTGCGCCCCCTGTTGTGGGTCCGTGTTCCTACACTTTCCCAACATTTTCCTTCCCACTGTCACCAAGTGCTTGCTCACAGGGGGTCGTTTTGACCGTTGGGGTTTTTCCATAATTATTGTATGGCTTTGCCTTACAATATAAAGCGCCTTGGTGCAACTGTTTGTTGTGATTTGGCACTATATAAATAAAATTGATTTTGATTTTTTTTTTCGTAATAAGCTTTCATTCTCTCTATTTTCTTTCACACACTAGCCGCATAGTAAATAAACGATGGAGATGGGAGCAGAGTCATTATCTATCAAAGGACCCATGTTTCCTGAAAGCAACATCATGTGAGGACTGATTGCTCTGCTGTCACTCACAATTCCACGCCCCTCTCAATCGAAGCCACACCCTCCCACACCAGAATGGGGCCAAAAGTTTGAAACTGAAAAAATAAGATCTGAAAGTGAAAAAAAAAATGTGAAGGTGAAAAAAAGAAATATGAATGAAAATAAATTATTTGATCAAAAAATTACAGAGCTGAATCAAAAATGTATTTAAACTGAAAAATATATATCTAGCACTTATTTTTATTTTAATAATACTTTTTAAATTATTATAAAATTCAAGAACACACATTGAATTTTCAGTTTCAAAATTTATTTTTTCAATCTTTTTTATTTTCAGATTACAAAACGTTTGGCCTGGATTTAGCTCTATAAAATAGCACTTTGTTATTTTGATGAACAGCTGAAAGGCGTGTTGGATTGGGGGGGGGGGGGGGGAGCGGTGGTTGGAACCATCTAATACCGTGTGTGTTCTCTATGCACAGCCACAGTTATTAAGCAATCAACACTGGGGCCCTTCGGTTGAAAGTGTATGTGCACAAACACACGACTCGCTCACTGCAGCCCTTATTTTTGCAGTTCACGTGGTACTCAGGTCAGGTAGCAAGCATCATACTTTACTTACTGTGTAGTAGTGGCTAGCTAGGGTGCACTTTACAATCCGAATGGGCCAGCATGTGCCAGCAAATTAACGTGTGTTTTCCGTAAATGCGCTTGAATTACAGTCATGACCTGCTCACTGGAGCCCTTATTTTCACAGTTCATGTAGTACTCAGGTCCGGTGGCAAGTATCATACAATGGTGGGTAGAGCTAACCAAAAAGTTAGCTTTGATAACTGATAATCAGCTAACTGAAAAGTTATCTTTTTTAACGCTAAACCAATAAACTACCTAAAAACTTATCGGAAGCTACAGATAATTGATAACTTTAAATTTTGCCTCCCATACATCCTCAGCTACAAAGAAGATGATTTTGAGTTTAAACACCGCTAAAGCTCCTGATAGAACCAACGGCAATCGCAATCACAAACCCAAACAGCCAATGAGCCAATGCTTGTCTTTGTGCATTCTGCCCCCTGCTGTAGGAAAGTATCATTTACCCTGTCAAGATGCAGTGGTCCCGATGAGACAGAGGTCTTGAAATGGAAAGCAGGTTTGAATTATGGTTTTGCTTTAAAAGTAAAATTATTCCAGATAGAATAACTACATTAATGTAAACTCTTAAAATGTACCAAGTGATATATAACACAAATCTGTTAATTTTAAAATAATGCACTAATTCTGAAGATTTGAACATTAACACACAGATCCCCAAAGGGGATTATGGGTAACTAAGCCTCCGCTCATACTGATTGGTTGATTCATTCATTCTATGTAAAAACCAACACAAGTGAATCAGTGTAACATGTTGGTGTTTACAAATAAATGTGCTTTTGTAAAATATGTCATTTTTTCATTTGTATAAAAAAAAGAAAGAAATTTTCAAGCTCCCGCTAGACAGCACCTAAGCACACGCGTGATGCCATCACAACTCTATCCAGTTAGGGAGACAAGGTTTCTTTCAATAACAAGAACTGTCAAAAAACTTTCTTGTGTGTGGTTAGAATTGTGTGGCAATAGGAATCGCCTTTTGAATGCTTGAATAACGATGTCAGTCGCACAAAGAAATCAAATAGTGAAAACATGTTTGGTGCGGTGTCATAACGCATCAATCAGTCGCTCCGTGAGGTGTCATAACATCAAGCCTGGTTCACATGGCAAGATAATTAGACCGATATCGGACCCAATCTTCCCCTTCCGACAATTTTAAGGACGACCCGACAATCGTGATGACGCTAAATATAATCTTATCAGATATTCCTGCCATGTGTGGTATGTAAGAGCGCTCTGATCTGCTCAGAAGGACGTGAGGAGCTAAGTGTGACATGCAGCCAATCTGAAAGCGAGGTGTCTGACCTGGGAATGTTCATGTGTGAAATCTGTTTGTGTGTTGTTTTTACCGTGTGGCCGACATCACACGCTGTACAACTAAATCTGTCAGATCTATGATTTGTTTTTATCTCCACATGTGGGGTCTCTCAGGTTTTGGAAACCTACAGATAATTTTAAAATCCTGCGGTCAAATTGTCGGGGCATCCTTAAGATTGTTGGAAGGGGAAGATCAGGTCTGATATCGGCCTAATTATCTTGCCATGTGAACCAGGCTTGATGTTATGATGCTTCACGGAGCGACTGATTGATCTGTTATAACACCGCACAGAGCCGCTAACTGATCGGATGTTATGACGTCTCACAGAGCGACTGATTGATGCGTTATGACACTGCACCGAACATGTTTTCACTATTATTTGATTTCTTTGTGCGACTGACATCGTTATTCAAGCATTCAAAAGCTGATTCCTATCACCACACAACTCCAACCACACACGAGAAAGTTTTTTGACAGTTCTTGTTATTGAAAGAAACCTTGTCTCCCTAACCGGATAGAGTTGTGATGTCATCATGCGCGCACTTAGGCGCTGTCTAGCGGGATCTTGAAAATTTCTTTCTTTTTTATACAAATGAAAAATGACATATTTTACAAAAGCACATTTATTTGTAAACACCAACACGTTACATTGATTCACTTGTGTTGGTTTTTACATAGAATGAATGACTCAACCAATCAGTATGAGCGGCGGTTTAGTTACCCATAATCCCCTTTGGGCATCTGTGTGTTAATGTTCAAATCTTCAGAATTAGTGCATTATTTTAAAATTAACAGATGTGTTATATATCACTTTGTACATTTTAAGAGTTTCCATTAATGTAGTTATTTTTAAAGCAAAACCATAATTCAAACCTGCTTTCCATTTTAAGACCTCTGCCTCATCGCGGGACCAGTATATCCTATCAGAGTAAATGATGTTTTTCTACAGCAGGGGGCAGAGCACACAAAGACAAGGGCTGGCTTATTGGCTGCTTGGGTTTGTGATCGCTGTTGGTTCTATTAGACGTTTTGTCGATGTTTAAACTCCATATCAGCTTCTTAGTAACTGAGAGCATATGGGCGGCAAAACTTAAAGTTATTGGTTATCTGTAGCTTCTGATAAGTAGCCAGTTTATCGGTTTAGCGTTAAAAAAGATAACTATTCAGTTAGCTGATTACCAGTTATGGAAGCTAACTTTTTGGTTAGCTGTACCCACCACTGTATGATACTTGCCACCTGACCTGAGTACTACATGAACTGTGAAAATAAGGGCTCCAGTGAGCAGGTCATGACTGTAATTTAAGTGCATTTATGGAAAACACACGTTAACTTGCTGGCACATGCTGTCCACCACTGTATTTGAGTAACAGACTAGAATTCAGGAAAAGACCATAATTTTTAATTAGCTCAATTGGTTTGCCACAGAGCTCAGTTTTAGGCTCACTTTTATTTTTGTATTCATATTAATGATCTTCCATCCATTTGTCCCGAAATTAATATTCAGACGTATGCTGACAACACAGTCCTCTATATACATGAACCGACAAGATGACTGGTGGCAGCTCTACTCAAAGAAGATTGTTGATTGGATGACTTGATACTGAACAAGTCCAAAATCAGTAAGGATGTTTTTTTTCCTCATAGAGGAAGTTGCTGCCCTCCTCCAGATATAACTGTACAAGAACTGAAGGTGTGGGACCGCCAGCAGTTTAAATGCTTGGACCTTCAAAAAAACACATCGCAAAAACATTTAAAAGTCATTAAGTAAAATGATGCTCATTTTAGGTTTCTAAGAAATCAAATGAGTGCAGACGCAGCAAAACTGCAACATATGTGCAATGAGTTTGTCAGACTTTTCACACTGTGCCACGACTTATCACTGTTGGAATACAGTCGGACTGATTAGTGGACACACCTGTCTGGCGGGTGGGATGTCTGCATCCAGTCACTGTGCCGGCTCTGCCCTCCATCCTTGCCATGCATTCTCCCTCTGATCTGAGCTGTTTGTGTCCATAGTTCTTAGTCCAGTCATTCTTGTCTCTCCTTGTTTTCAGCTATGCGGCTTCCCTCCAGACCACCAGCACCTCCCCCCCCTCCTCCTGTACCTCAGCTCCCATGACCCAGTGTCACAGTAAACCACTTTAACATTGATTCCGCTGCATGTCGTATGGTTTATAATGTCCCTTTAAAATAAAGCAGAGACCCGTCCTGCTGGGTTGAACCCTGTTCCTGCTATGACTCCAGTCTCACTGCTTGTGCTCTGTCCCGTCTCTCTTGGTCCACATGGTGGAGCACGGAGTCTCCAAGACAGCTGAGCAGTAAGCAGTCATCCAGTCACCAGGCCTACAGTGTCTGAACGGCAGCTTCCAGATGACTTTTCACCATTTCATCAGTTTCTTCATGGAAGCAGCTCGTCAGTCAGTTTTCTGACATTTATCAGTCTTTCGTTTTTCTTCTATGACAGAAAAATAACTCCCCCCCTACACACACAGGGGCCCTATTGGTGAAGCGGCTTCCTGTCACATGACATGGTGATGTCGTGCTGCTTCACAATGCCTGTCATCCATCAGTAACAGTTGTCATAGCGATGCTGTGCAGGCGTTTGTTTAATGAACCTCTTGTTTATCTTTCATTTATTGGCCTTTAAAGTTTATTTTCCTTTTTGTAATGTATTGATCTTTTTGCTGGCTGCTGATTGGTGTGTTTACCTAAACGGCATCCATTAGGAAGTGGGTGCGGCCGGTAGTCGGGTTCCTGACTGATGACAGGCCGTAAAACATGCCGTTACGCCGCACGGCCTTGGTTACACGTTAACAAAAAGTGACCAGTCTGACCTCTTCAATCAGACAAAAGTATCCATTTAATGTGTGAAACTGCAAATTAACGGCACAAACACAGAAATATTTTGAATCCAAAACAAATGGCTGTAAAAGTGATGATTAAAGCTTCCGATGCTCTTTTCAGTTTGACTTAGCATATCTAAAAATGTGTCCATCTATCTGTGTGTCTGTCCATCTGTCTGTCTGTCCATCTGTCTTTCTGTCAGTTCATCCATTTGTCCGTTTGTCTGTCCATCCGTCCATACATCTGTCTGTTTGTCTGTCCATCTGTCCGTCTGTCTTTCTGTGCTCAGTGTGAGTCCAGTCCTGATATAGTTTTCAAATTCACAGGGACATTCTTGGGACACAGACCTTGGACAAGTTCAAAGATGGCTAACCTTGACCTATTTTAAGAGGTTAAAATGTCACATTCTCAATCTTGTTTCAATCTGATTTGTTTTGTTTTTGAGTAGCAGCGTGAAAGCCAATCAGAGTAGAGCTGCACCATGACATCATTCACAGCTCTCTTCAAAACCACTTCATTTTGTGTGTTTATATATGTTTCTCATATATTATGTAAAAACTGCCAAAAAATAAAGAAATAAACCTAATAACACCTTTGGAGCAAAATCATGCTAGTCTTGCTGCAAATTTGTCATATTAGTAAGTCCCTTCGGCTGCTCCCTTGTTTGCACTCGGGGTCGCCACAGCAAATCCAAGGTGGATCTGCATGTTGAATTGGCACAGGTGTTATGTCGGATGCCCTTTCTGATGCAACTCCACATTACATGGAGAAATGTGGCAGTGGTGGGATTCAAACCCAGAACCTTCTGAACTGAAACCAAGCGCATTAACCACTTGGCCAATAATACCTGCAAATGTACAAAGGATGATCTATAAATATTCCTTGATTTGCACAACTTCCACTTTTGTCAAAAGCTCATTTACACACACACACACACACACACACACACACACACACACACACACACACACACACACACACACACACACACACACACACATATGCACACACAGACACACACATGCACTCATGCACGCATGCTCATACACACATGCGTGCGCATACACACAGACACTCACACACATACACACCCACACTCACTCACACACATGTAAACCCACACACACACGCTCACACATACACACACAAAACTGATAAACTGATATATGACCTCATGAAGTGGAAGCTCTTCTTTCGGTTGCTCCCATTAGGGGGCGCCACTGCAGATCATCTCTCTCCATGTCCATGTCCAGCTCTCCATTTCGGTGCTTCTTGTACGTAGTATCCCATGTTTCTTTATCCACGGTCACACACAGCTCCTTGTCCCACACACCTCTTACCCCCTGTGTGTCAGTAGTAGATAAACCATTAAGTACTCGACAGAATGAACTCAAAGATACTTTCAATTGTTGTCGAAACAGGATTTTCTCGATCGCAGATATTTCAGGGTGAGCTGTACTATGAATAATAATCTATGAATAATATGACTATGAATAATCTTATTTGTAAAAAAAAAAAAAAAAAAAAAATCACATTTCAGCAATCTCTATCTATTAATTCGTTGTTCAAATGACATGAGTTCATCCTCTAAAAACAGATCATTGAGAGATTTAATATTCTTAGTAAGCCATGAATGAAAACCAGAATCTGAAGAGCCTGGGGGAAAATCAGGATTATTTATTATTGGAGTAAACCTAGAGGTAATATTCACTCTTCCCTCAAGATGACACATAAGTCGCCAGGCTTTTAAAGTGTTGCATGTTATGGGATTTGTACAACGAGCTTTAATGTCCTTAAACTTAAAAAACAAAAACAATAAGTTCCTGAGTCTTCATTGTGATAATGCTGCGTCTAATATCCATCCAAACTGAAGCTCTAGCCTTAACCCAATCATTTGTGAACCTTAAGTGGGCGCATAGTTGGTATATTTTAATATTAGGCAAATCTAAACCCCCCTTCAAAGTTGAAAAATGCAGTATCACCATCTTTAACCTGGGTCTACGCTTGTTCCAAATAAAAGAGCTGAGCCAATCATTCATATCCTTCAACACCCTTTTGGAGAATAAGACAGGGATCATTTGAATAGTATACAAGAACCTGGGCAACACATTCCTTTTAACCAGGGCTGTAGACATCCAGTGTTCTAAGTCCTGCTTAATTTAAAAAGTAAAGGTACAAAGTTAGCTCTATATAACTGATCAAAGAATGGAGTAATAAAAATTCCCAGATACTCAATAGGAGACCATTTAAAAGGAAAGGGAGAATCTACAGCTGGTATTATTGAAAGCGAACCAAGGGTCATAGCCTATGATTTGGCCAAGTTAATCTTATAACCAGAAAATCGACTAAATCTGTCAATTACATCAATAAGACATGGTATAGATGTTTCAGGGTTGGTCAGAAGAATTAGAACATCATCTGCATATAATTGTTGTGTGGGCCGCTGAAGAGGAGGTACTGCTGGCCCACCACCAGAGGGCACCCTGCCTGAAGTGCGGGCTTCGGGCACAAGAGGGCGCTGCCGCCTCGCGGGAACAGCCGGAGTGACAGCTGTCACTCATCAACTATGACAGCTGTCACCAATCACCACGTCATCACTCACCCTACAAGAGCCGGACAACATCTCCACCCCGCTGCCGAGATATCGCCTACCATTAGAGGTAATAATCCTCAGCCGTAGCTGTGCCGTATCGCACTTCAACTGTTTGTCTGTCTGTTACAGGAGTACCTGGTTACTTGCATCAGCTGGAGGCTGAGCTGGTCGCTGATGGCAGGGTGACGGATTGCACCCTTCACGATCAGTGAGACAAGTGACTGTTCAGGTTCTGTAAAAGACTGTGTTCATATTTGCAGAGGTGGAGGTGTATTTCCCACCTGCCTGAACTGAACTGGTACGAGGAGTTACTGAGTGTCAAACACGCTCACCTCGTTTTCTGTTTTTGTTTCCTGCCAACAGTACCAGATCCGACAGCCGGAGACGGTGGCCACCTGGGGACTCAGGACTTGGCGGCTCCAGTATCCTCCGGGTTTGGTGGCAGTGGAAATCGTGTGGGATCCGGCTGTTCTCTGGACGGACGTCTCCTATCCTCGAGCCTGCCCACACGTCACCTTTGTACTTTTGACTGTAATCCAAATTCTGCATTTGTCTGTATTTCGTTGTGCACATTTCACAACAGTAAAGTGTTGTATTTTTGGCTCATCTATTGTCCGTTCATTTGCGCCCCCTGTTGTGGGTCCGTGTCATGACACTTTCCCAACAATAATGTTATTTTATTACATAACTGTCCAGTCTCTAAAGTACATATTGTACAGTGAGGAAAATAAGTATTTGAACACCCTGCGATTTTGCAAGTTCTCCCACTTAGAAATCATGCAGGGGTCTGAAATTTTCATCTTAGGTGCATGTCCACTGTGAGAGACATAATCTAAAAAAAAAAAAAAAAAAAAAAATCTTGAAATCACAATGTATGATTTTTTTAATAATTTATTTGTATGTTACTGCTGCAAATAAGTATTTGATCCCCTACAAACCAGCAAAAATTCTGGCTCACACAGACCTGTTAATTTTTCTTTAAGAAGCCCTCTTATTCTGCACTCTTTACCTGTATTAATTGCACCTGTTTGAACTTGTTACCTGTATAAAAGACACCTGTTCACACACTCAATCAATCACACTCCAACCTGTCCACCATAGCCAAGACCAAAGAGCTGTCTAAGGATACCGGGGGCAAAACTGTAGACCTGCACAAGGCTGGGATGGACTACAGGACAACAGGCAAGCAGCTTGGTAGAAAAATAATAAATAGTCATAACAACTGTTATGATTATTTATTAGAAAGTGGAAGAAACACAAGATGACTGTCAATCTCCCTCTGTCTGGGATTCCATGCAAGATCTCACTTTGTGGGGTAAGGATGATTCTGAGAAAGCTCAGAACTACACAGGAGGACCTGTTCAATGACCTAATGAGAGCTAGGACCACAGTCACAAAGATTACATTAGTAACACATGATGCTGTCATGGTTTAAAATCCTGCAGGGCAGCAAGGTCCCCCTGCTCAAGCCAGCACATGTCCAGGCCCGTCTGAAGTTCACCAGGGACCATCTGGATGATCCACAGGAGGCATGGGAGAAGGTCATGTGGTCAGATGAGACCAGAATAGAGCTTTTTGGAATAAACTCCACATACCGTGTTTAGAGGATAAGAACAACCCCAAGAAAACCATCCCAACCGTGAAGCATGGGGGTGGAAACATCATACTCTGGGGGTGCTCTTCTGCAAAGGGGACAGGACAACTGCACCGTATTGAAGGGAGGGTGGATGGGGTCATGTATTGCGAAATTTTGGCAAACAACCTTCTTCCCTCAGTAAGAGCATTGAAGATGGGTCATTGCTGGGTCTTCCAGCATGACAATGCCCTCAAACACACAGCCAGGGCAACTAAGGAGGAGCTCCATAAGAAGCATTTCAAGGTCCTGGAGTGGCCTGGCCAGTCTCCAGACCTGAACTCAATAGAAAATCTTTGGAGGGAGCTGAAACTCCAAACCTGAAAGATTTGGAGAAGATCTGTATGGAGGAGTGGACCAAAATCTCTGCTGCAGTGTGTGCAAACTTGGTGAAAAACAACAGGAAACATTTGACCTCTGTAATTGCAAACAAAAGCTACTGTACCAAATATTAACATTGATTTTCACAGGTGTTGAAATACTTATTTGCAGCAGCGACATACAAATAAATTATGAAAAAAAATCATACATTGTGATTTCTAGATTTTTTATTTTTTTTTTAGATTATGTCTCTAACAGTGGACATGCACCTAAGATGAAAATTTCAGACCCCTCCATGATTTCTACGTGGGAGAACTTCAATCGCAGGGTGTTCAAATACTTATTTTCCTGACTGTAGGTGTTGCCCTTATTGCAACGGCGAGTGGCTCTATAGCTAAGGTAAATAAAAGGGGCAATAAAGGACAATCCTGCATCACACCTCTGTAAGTGTTAAGTAGTCAGACCGGACTCTGTTAGTCAAAACTGCTATTTGTGGTCTAGTATATATAATATTAACCCATCTTTCAAAATTCTCCCCAACCCAAATTTACCCAGTGTATCTAATGAGAACAATAACTCAGTTCGGTCAAAGGGAAAGCAACAGTCCACAACTAGGATTTTGTTTAAAAACTTGAATGGTGTTCAACAGTCGTCTGATGTTATCAACCAAATTCCGGCCCTTAATAAAACCTGTCTAGTCTTCCTTTACCCATCTCATCATCATCTTCAACTGCTTATCTGGGATCGGGTTGCGGGGGCAACAGCTCTAGCAGGGGACCACAGACTTCCCTTTCCCGGGCCACATTGACCACCTCTGATTTGGGAATCCTGAGGCATTCCCAGGCCAGTGTGGTGATATAATCTCTCCCTATGGAGGCACCCAGGAGGCATCCTTACCAGATGCCTGAACCACTTCAGCTGGCTCGTTTCAATGTGAAGGAGCAGTGGCTCTACTCAGAGCTCCCCATGGATGACCGAGCTTCTAACCCAATCTCCCAAGCCCTTTTTGGCCACTTGTACCCGCGATCTAGTTCTTTTGGTCATGACCCAAACCCTCATGACCATAGGTGAGAGTAAGAATGAAGATTGACCAGTAGATCGAGAGCGTCGCCTTTTGGCTCAGCTCTCTGCCCCTGCTGCACTGATTCTCTGGACAATCTCACGCTTCATTGTCCCCTCACTTGGGGCAAGACCGTATTCCCTACATGTAGTAGGCAATTCATCGGTTTCCTGCTGAGAACCATGGACTCAGATTTAGAAGTGCTGATCCTCATCCCAGCAGCTTCACACTCGGCTATGACCCAATCCAGTGAGTGTTGGAGGTCACAGGCCGATGAAGCCAACAGGACCACGTCATCTGCAAAAAGCAGTGATGATACCCTGAGCCCACCAAACTGGAAACCTTCCTCCCGCCTACTATGCCTCAATATCCTGTCCATGAATATCACAAACAGGATTAGTGACAAGGTGCAGTCCTGGCAGAGGCCAATCCCCGCCGGAAACGAGTCCGACTTACTGATGAGCACCCGAATTCAGCTCTCGCTTTGTGAGTACAAAGATTGGATGGCCCTGAGAAGGGACCCCCTCACTTCATACTCCCAGAGTATCTCCTGGGGTACCTGATCATACGCATTTTCGAAGTTCACAAAACACATGTGGACTGGATGGGCATACTCCCAGGCACCCTCCATGATCCTTTTGAGATTGAAGAGCTGTTTGGTTGTTCCACAACTAGGACAAAATCTGCATTGTTCCTCTTCAATCAGAGGTTCGACTATTGGCTGAACCATCCTTTCCAGCACCCTAGAGTAGACTTTGCCAGGGAGGCTGAGTAGTGTGATGCCCCTGTAGTTTGCACACACTTAGGCACTGTCCCAGACCTCAATGTTGAAGAGACATCTGATCCAAGACATTCCCTCCACACACAGAGCCTTCAGCAGTTCTGGATGGATCTCATCAACCCCTGGGGCCTTGCCACTGTGGAGTTGTTTGACTACCTTAGTGACTTCCAGCAGGGAAATTGATGATAATCTTCCATCAGCTTCCAGCTCTGCCCCTACTATAGAGGGTGTCCCGGTCTGATGCAGGAGTTCCTCAAAGTGTTCACCATCCGATGCGGAGGCAGGTGTTGTGAAAGTGTAGTGACACGGACCCACAACAAGGGGCGCAAATGAACGGTCAATAGATGAGCCAAAAATTAACAATTTAATGTTGTGAAGGAGCACAACGAACATACAGACAATCTCAGAATATGATTACAGTCAATCCACAAAGGTGACGTGTGGGCAGGCTCGAGGATAGAAGACGTCTGTCCTGAGAAGAGCCGGAACCACACGATTTCCGCCGCCACCGAACCTGGTGAATACTGGAGCCACCAAGTCCCGAATTCCCAGGTGATCACCGTCCCCGACTGTCGGATCTGGTACTGCTGGCGAGAACAAAGACAGTCAAGTGTGGGTGTGTGTACACCCCGTAACAACAACGGTGGGAATGCCACCTCCACCTCTCACTCAATATGTAGCAGAGTACCGCAGTGATTCCTCAGGGGAAAAGAGTGCAGTCCAGCACTCAATCAGCTTCCGCAGACAGAGGATAACAGGTACTCCTGCAAAGACTCACAATATACAGATTGATGTGTAAAACACAAACGGCTGAGTATATTACCTCCAATGAAGTATGATATCTCGGCAACGAGGTGGAGATGACGTCTGGTCTTTATGGAGTGAGATGATGTTGAGTAGATGGGTGACAGCTGTCAAGAGATAATGAGTGACAGCTGTCACCTCCGGCTGTGTCCGTGGTGGCAGCGCCCTCTCGTGCCTGAAGCCCGCACTTCAGGCAGGGCGCCCACTGGTGGTGGGCCAGCAGTACCTCCTCTTCTGGCGGCCCACACACAACAGGACCCCCCCTCAATGGGCACCTCCTGGCGCCCGACCAGGCTTGTTCGGGTGACGGTGGTAGAAGTCGGCCAGGAGGGCCGGATCCAGGATGAAGCTCCTCTTCACCCAGGAGCGTTCTTCGGGTCCATACCCCTCCCAGTCCACCAAGTACTGGAACCCCCGGCCCATCCGACGGACGTCCAGGAGCCGGCGCACCGTCCAAGCCGGCTCCTCATCGATGATCCGAGCAGGAGGCGGCGCCGGTCCGGGAGCACAGAGGGGTGAGGTGTGGTGAGGTTTGATTCATGACACGTGAAAAACCGGATGGATCTGCAGTGAAGCCGGGAGTTGGAGCTTCACTGCGGCAGGACTGAGGACTTTGAGGATCTTGAATGGTCCGATATATCTGTCCTGAAGTTTCGGGGAGTCCACCTGGAGGGGGATGTCCTTCGTGGAAAGCCACACCTCCTGCCCGGGCTGGTAAGCAGGGGCCGGGGATCGCCGGCGGTCTGCATGGGTCGTCGCCCTCGTCCGGGCCTTCAACAAGGCAGAATGGGCGGAGCGCCACACCCGACGGCACTTCCGCAGGTGGGCCTGGACCGAGGGCACACCGACCTCTCCCTCCACCACGGGAAACAACGGGGGCTGATACCCCAAACACACCTCAAATGGGGAGAGGCCGGTGGCAGAGGACACCTGGCTGTTATGCGCATACTCGATCCAGGCCAGATGTTTACTCCAGGCCGTCGGGTGTGCGGACGTCACACAGCGTAGAGCTTGCTCCAATTCCTGATTGGCCCGTTCTGCCTGTCCATTGGTCTGCGGATGATACCCGGACGAGAGGCTCACAGTAGCCCCCAGTTCCCGGCAGAAGCTCCTCCAGACGTGTGAGGAGAACTGGGGACCATGATCTGAGACGATGTCGGTGGGTATCCCATGCAGATGGACGACGTGGTGGACCAGGAGGTCTGCTGTCTCCTGGGCTGTTGGGAGCTTCGGGAGGGCCACGAAGTGGGCCGCCTTGGAGAATCGGTCCACTATCGTGAAGATGGTGGTGTTGCCCTGGGAGAAGTCCTTGGGACCTTTTATGGTTTGCCTTGCCCGTGGCACAGGTGGTGCAGGCCTGGATGTACTCCCAGACGTCGGCCTCCATAGACGCCCACCAGAAGCGCTGCTGGACAACTGCCACGGTCCTTCGCACCCCTGGATGACAGGAGAGCTTGGAACCGTGACAGAAGTCCAAGACTGCAGCTCTGGCCTCTGGTGGGACGTACAACCGGTTCTTCGGACCTGTTCCTGGGTCCGGGCTCTGTGCCAGGGCCTCCCAGACGATCTTCTCCACGTCCCAGGTGAGGGTGGCCACGATAGTGGACTCAGGCAGGATGGGCTCCGGTGGATCCGACAGTGCAGTTTTGACCTCCTCTTCGTGTACCCGGGACAAGGCATCCGACCTCTGGTTCTTGGTCCCGGGGCGATAGGTGATCCAGAAGTCAAAACGCCCGAAGAACAGTGACCAGCGGGCTT
This sequence comes from Thalassophryne amazonica, assembly GCF_902500255.1. Classification (NCBI taxonomy): domain Eukaryota; kingdom Metazoa; phylum Chordata; class Actinopteri; order Batrachoidiformes; family Batrachoididae; genus Thalassophryne; species Thalassophryne amazonica. Next base: position 9,786,726 of record NC_047120.1, read on the forward strand.
GCCTGGGGTTCAGCCGCTTGGCGGTCCTGATATACTCCAGGTTCCGATGGTCAGTGAAAACCGTGAACAGCACAGACGCCCCCTCCAACAGGTGTCTCCACTCCTCAAGAGCCTCTTTCCCCGCAAGGAGTTCTCGATTGCCGACGTCATAGTACAGTTCAGCCGGGGTCAACCTGCATGAAAAGTAGGCACACGGGTGAAGAACCTTATCAGTCTCTCCGCTCTGGGATAGCACGGCTCCTATCCCTGAGTCAGAGGCGTCCACTTCAACCATGAACTGGCGGCTAGGGTCGGGCTGCACCAAAACTGGCGCAGTAGAGAACCGTCGTTTCAACTCCTTGAACGCGGCTTCGCACCGATCCGACCAGGTGAAGGGGACTTTTGGAGAGGTCAGGGCTGTCAGGGGGCTAACTACCTGACTGTAGCCCTTAATGAACCTCCTATAGAAATTAGCGAAGCCGAGGAACTGTTGCAACTTCCTACGGCTTGTTGGTTGGGGCCAATCTCTCACCGCCGCAACCTTGGCCGGATCAGGGGCAACGGAGTTAGAGGAGATGATAAACCCCAGGAAGGACAAAGACGTGCGGTGAAACTCGCACTTCTCGCCCTTCACAAACAGTCGGTTCTCTAACAACCACTGCAGGACCTGACGTACATGCTGGACATGGGTCTCAGGATCCGGAGAAAAGATGAGAATATCGTCCAGATATACGAAGACGAATCGGTGCAGGAAGTCCCGCAAGACGTCGTTAACCAAGGCTTGGAACGTCGCAGGGGTGTTGGTGAAGCCGAACGGCATGACAAGGTACTCAAAGTGACCTAACGGGGTGTTAAATGCCGTCTTCCATTCGTCTCCCTTCCGGAGCCGAACCAGGTGATACGCATTTCTAAGATCCAGCTTAGTAAAGATTTTGGATCCATGCAGGGGGGTGAACACGGAATCCAACAATGGCAATGGGTATCGGTTGCGAACCGTAATCTCATTCAGCCCCCTGTAATCAATGCATGGACGGAGTCCGCCATCTTTCTTGCCCACAAAAAAGAAACCTGCCCCCATCGGGGAGGTGGAGTTCTGGATCAGCCCGGCAGCTAATGAGTCCCGGATGTAGGTCTCCATTGATTTGCGCTCAGGTCGTGAGAGGTTGTACAGCCTGCTGGACGGGAACTCAGCGCCTGGAACCAAATCAATGGCACAATCGTACGGACGGTGCGGGGGAAGGGTGAGTGCCAGATCCTTGCTGAAGACGTCAGCAAGATCGTGGTACTCAACCGGCACTGCCGTCAGATTGGGCGGGACTTTGACCTCCTCCTTAGCCTGTAAACCGGGAGGAACCGAGGATCCTAAACACACCCGATGGCAGGTTTCGCTCCACTGAACCACCACCCCAGACGGCCAATTAATCCGGGGATTGTGCTTCAACATCCAAGGGAAGCCCAGAATCACGCGGGAGGTAGAAGGAGTTACAAAAAACTCAATCTCCTCCCGATGGTTTCCAGACACCACCAGAGTTACTGGTTGTGTCTTGTGTGTGATTAAAGGGAGGAGGGTGCCATCTAGTGCCCGCACCTGCAATGGCGAAGGAAGCGCCACCAGAGGGAGCCCTACCTCCCTTGCCCATCTGCTGTCTAGCAAATTCCCTTCTGACCCCGTGTCCACCAGTGCTGGGGCTTGAAGGGTTAAATCCCCGCTCAGGATTGTAACTGGGAGTCGTGTGGCAATCTGTGTGTGTCCCACGTGAATGTTTTGACCCCCCCTTAGCCCAGTCTCTGAGGGCGGTTGTTGTTGTGGCCGTTTGGGGCAGTTCTGTGTGTGCTCCTTTGAGCTGCAGAGAAAACACTCCCCGCGGACCAGCCTCCTCATTTTGGCCCTGTGCTTTTCCCTAACAACGCCAGCAGGGGGAGCTGTTGCCCCACGGAGTGCTGCGGCTGTGGAGCGTGGGGAGGGCGGCCCCTTTTCGAACCCGGAAGGGAGAGGGACGGCGCGTATCCGGTCACGTCCTTCGCCTCGCTCCCGACGGCGTTCCTCCAACCGATTGTCTAACCGTATAACGAGATCGATAAGCCCATCTAAATCCTGCGGTTCCTCCTTAGCTACCAGATGCTCCTTCAGGACCAATGACAGTCCGTTTATGAAGGCGGCGCGGAGCGCAACGTTATTCCAGCCGGACCTCGCAGCCGCGATGCGGAAGTCGACTGCATATTCGGCTGCGCACCGGCGCCCCTGTCGCATTGACAGCAGCATTGTTGAAGCAGTCTCTCCTCTGTTAGGGTGATCAAACACTGTTCTGAACTCCCCCACAAACCCAGTGTATGCTGATAACAACCGTGAGTTCTGTTCCCAGAGCGCCGTAGCCCAGGCGCGTGCCTTACCCCAAAGCAGAGCAATCACATAAGCTATTTTACTAGCATCTGACGCGTACATGACGGGACGTTGTGCGAAGACGAGCGAACACTGCATGAGAAAGTCCACGCACGTCTCCACACAACCTCCGTACGGCTCAGGAGGGCTTATGTATGCTTCAGGGGATGGTGGGAGGGGTTGTTGAACCACCACTGGAACGTTCATATCCTGCACAGGGTCGGCAGGAGGAGGAGCTGCAGCAGCGCCCTGAGCGCTCGCCGCCACCTGCGCGGAGAGAGCCTCCACCCTGCGGTTCAGGAGGATGTTTTGCTTGGTCATTTGATCCAACCGAGCCGTAAAGGCGGTGAGAATGTGCTGCAGCTCACCAATCACGCCTCCTGCAGACGCCTGCGCTCTCTGCTCTCCCATTGGTCGTTCAACACCCCGTAACAACAACGGTGGGAATGCCACCTCCACCTCTCACTCAATATGTAGCAGAGTACCGCAGTGATTCCTCAGGGGAAAAGAGTGCAGTCCAGCACTCAATCAGCTCCCGCACACAGAGGATAACAGGTACTCCTGCAAAGACTCACAATATACAGATTGATGTGTAAAACACAAACGGCTGAGTATATTACCTCCAATGAAGTACGATATCTCGGCAACGAGGTGGAGATGACGTCTGGTCTTTATGGAGTGAGATGATGTTGAGTAGATGGGTGACAGCTGTCAAGAGATAATGAGTGACAGCTGTCACCCCCGGCTGTGTCCGTGGTGGCAGCGCCCTCTCGTGCCTGAAGCCCGCACTTCAGGCAGGGCGCCCACTGGTGGTGGGCCAGCAGTACCTCCTCTTCTGGCGGCCCACACACAACAGCAGGCAGACCTCTGTTGAGGTCAAGAGAGTCCCATCCTTACAGTAGACAGCTTGAATGGTTCCCCGTTTTCCCCTCCTGAGGTGCCTCACTGTCCATTAGAAGCACCTTGGTGCTTCTTCCTTTACCAATATAGGCAAAAGATTCCCCAAGCAGAAGACTAAGAGTTTAGGAAGCAGCTGCCTATCTACATTTAAAAGGGCTACAGGCCTATAAGATGTGCAAAATTCAGGACATTTACCTTTTTTCAAAATAAAAATATGCTATCCTCCCTCAGTTCGCCTACAGCAAAAGAGTGATTTAACATATCCCTCAAAAGTTCTAACTGTTTATAAAATTTGCAAGTGAACCCATCAGGTCCTGGCGACTTTCCATTTTGTAATGTTTTAATCGCTCTGATCACTTCAGTTTTTGTTGTAGAAGCATTAAGGTCAAACTTCTGCTCTTCTGAAAAAGTTGGTAAAGTAAACTGAGTAAAAAGTTATCCATTAATTGCTCCCCATGTAACACTTATTTAGAAGAATACAATTTTTTTATAAAAATTCTTAAAACAGTTGTTTATCAGTCTAGTTTTGTAAACCTTACAGCCTTCTTCAACAGATACAGCCACAACAGTTTCAGATTTTGCATGCTTCTTGACAAAATAGGACAGGCATTTCCCCACTTTGTCTCCATACTCATAAAACCTCTGTCTAGTATACTTAATTTTCTTCTCTGCATCCCTAATAAGAAGGCAATTTAAAGTAGACCTAAGCATAGTAATTTCTTGCTACAATGACGGTGAAGGAGAAAGAATATAAATGGACTGCAATTATATCACACTTTCAATCTGCATCAGATGCTCAAAGTACTTTACAGTGATGCCTCACATTTACCCATTCACACAGACACACTCATACACCGATGTCAGGGTGCTGCCATGCAAGGCGCTCACTACACACTGGGAGCAACTTAAGGATTAAGTACCTTGCCCAAGGGCCCTTAGTGATTTTCCACTCTGTGTTGAAGCAGCGGCACATCTATAAGTTGCAACACACCAGCCCTCGAGGACTGGAGTTGAAGAACTCTGCACTAGACCATCACCTCCCCATGAATATATGCTTTTTCTTTATCTGTTAGGGCCCTTTCACACATAGTGCAAATTTCGTCAAATTGTGTATGAAGTGTGCATGAAGCAGGAATCCTATACAATACGTGTAAAATCCTAGCTGCCTCTAAGCCTCGTACACCTGCTGCTACAACTATTTGCGCACACCAGCGGCTGAAAGACAGAGTGTGTGTTGTGAGAGCCCATCAAACCTTTTCGCTGCAGTTGTCGGCCAAATTCCAGCTGACACACATGAACAACTAACACCACTTATTTGGCACTTAGAAAATGTGTGGACAGTCAGCGGATGATTACTGTCGAGCTGGATATGAAATTTGTCTAAGTGTCCCTATGAGTGTGGCTTTGCAAACAGACACAGTGACACGTTGGTGTGTGTGCTGAACTGACAGGGGGTGTGGCCACCCACAGGAGTGGCTGTGGACATTTGTGGTTCTGGAAGTCACGGCTGGGGAACACGTACCACGTTTGGATGGACATGGACTAACAACTGCCCACTGTGACACCTGTGTGTCTGCTTGCTGTTCTCATGTGGACAGACATAAAAACATATATCACTGTTGCAATAGGCTGCAGCGAGCGTGTGCACGGTGCACACATTAACAGGCTACCCCAGGTGATCTAGACCGTCAGATCATAACATGCAGCGAACGATCTGAATGTCACGCCACCCATGTGAGCTCTGTTCCAGGTGACGCAGTTTCCGTCCTGCGGTGCGCAGTCCACGAGACACGCATGTCGGGAAGGACATGCTCGCGTTGCCGGCTGGACATGCTGCCAGCAGATGTGATAATACATGATAAGAGCACCCTGCTTCTCATTCCTGTCATTTCATGACTGTATGTCTATGACCATGGGTCATCTGCAGAGGAACAGACCGATCATAGTTATATTGCCTGCTTGATAAGAGGGAGTCAATAAAATGCGGTGTTTTTATATGGTGTGCTTTTTTTTTAAAATACGCCCATGTCCTTCTTGATATCAGGTATTTTCCCGCACCTTTTAGAGGACAGCGATGGTAGCTCAGTGGTAAAATTTCTGACTGGTAATCAGAACTTTTGGAAAGTGCAGGTTTGAATCCCATGGGTGGAATGTTTTTTTTTTTCACGCAGCTGCTCACACTGTGTTCCCGCATGCACAAAACCGTTGCAGCATGTATTTTTTTTTATTATTTATTTTTTCTTCACAGCGGCTATGCAAATGCCTGCCCATCGGCTCGATGTTTTCGTGGTTTGCTCATATGAGCTGTTCCGCCGTGAGTCGCCCTGAGTTTTTACTTATTCGTGCTATGTGTGAATATATGTGTGAATATTAGCTCACTCTCTAAAAGTTTTTGTTTCTCCTCTTTTTGATGCTTCTTTGTTGCAGAATATGAAATAATTAGCCCTCTTGCATAAGCCTTACATCTTTCCCATAAAATAGAGGCATTGCTGGCTAAGGGAGTATTGATTTTTCAAAAATACTTCAAGTTCAGGAGTAAAGTAAGATATAAATTTCTCATCTTTAAGAATGATGAGACTGATATAATACCAATTTAAGATTTAAGCCCATAAACACTCTAGCATGATCAGAAATTATTGTACTTTTTATATCATGATGAAACTAAATGTAAATCCATTCTTGATAAAGAGAAGTAATCAATTCTGGTTTGACACTTATGCGGTCCAGAAAAAAAAGAAGTATTGTTTATCCAAAGGGTGTGTGCACCTCCAAACATCAGTCAGCCCAACCTCCTCACATAAAACAGAAAGTGTTGTGTGGGCCGCCAGAAGAGGAGGTACCGCTGGCCCACCACCACCAGATGGCGCCCTGCTTGGAGTGCGGGCTTCAAGCACGAGAGGGCATCGGAGCAACGGAGAGTGACAGCTGTCATTCATCATCTGCACCAGCTGTCACTCATTCACCACATCACCATAAAAGCCGGACTACAACTCCACCTCCCCGCCGAGAAATCAGCAACCAAGAGGTAATCTTCTCTGTGGTAAATTTCTCTGCTAACATAACTCTTCCTTGCAGCCGCTTGCCCTGTGGTGTTCTTATCGGAGCTGGAGAAGGGCGTGACCGCGACGACTTCGCATCACGCTCCGTAGCAGATAAGTGGTTACACAGGAGCTGCACGAGTGTGTGATTGGAGGTGGAGGTGCTCCCTCCCAAAAGAACATTGACTGTGAGTGGACTACTGAGTGTGCAGATTCACACTCACCTGGATTTTCTCTGTTCTCTGCCAGCAGTACCAGGGTCGACAGCGGAAAGCAGAGGCCACCTGGGGACTCGGGACTTGGCGGCTCCGGTGTTCTTCAGGCCTGCGGGTGGTGGAAGCTGTGTGGGAATCGGCTCTTCTCTCGCCAGAGGTCTTCTATCTTCGAGCCTGCCCACACGTCACCTGGTGTCTCATTGGCAATCCATATCTCTGTCTGTATTCCGTTGTGTGTTTTCACAACATTAAATTGTTACTGGTTGGCTTATCCATTGTCCATTCCTTAGTGCCCCCTGTTGTGGGTCCGTGTCACGACACCTTCCCAACAGAAAGGCTATTAGCCTGAAGAGAGTGGGTCATGGTACTATGTGGAAATCTAACAATAACTGGATTTAATACTAAATTAAAATACCCACCATCAATAACTGTAGACTTAGAAAGAAATGTAGCTAAATCCAGAAACAATTTAGTGAGGAAAGTAACTGAATAAGCGGGTAGAGCATACACATTCATCATTACAAAGTTTTGACCTTGCAGAGTTCTTTTGACTATTACATAGTGACCCTGTGGGTTCTTGACACTCTCAGATATTTTAAAAGGTAGGCTTTTTTTTATTACAATTGCCACTCCCCTACTTCTTGACATAAAAGCTGAGAAAAATACTTGTTCAAATATACCTTGCTGCAACTTTGAATGCTCTTTATCATCAAAATATATCTCTTGTAACATAGCAACATCTATACCGTCCTTCTTTCAACATCTATCTTCCTCCACTTAATAGGATTGAGAATACCCCTTACATTCCAGGCACAGACATGCAACTTATTCATTATTAATATTATTCAAATATCATGTAAAATGTATTAAGCTGATAAATTCATGACACTCCGTGGGAAATAATAAATAAACAAAACAAACAACCAAATAAAAAAAAAAATCAAACTCAAAATTCAAAATACTAAGTTAGCAATTACTCTACTAATCTTGTATGGATAAACCATCCATTCCCTTTCTGCTGCTAAAAGCTGACAGGAACAACATGCACTTAACTCACGACTATTCATAGACATAAACACAAACTGTCAAGTCTGCCTGTTTGTGTGTTTTATGTTGACCTGCCTGTTTGTTTGTTGTGTTTGTGTTTATGTTTGCCTGTTTGTTTGTTGTGTTTGTGTGTTTTACATTTACCTCTCTGTTTGTTTACCAGGGAAGTCCTAAACACTGCTCCTTACTTATCTTCTATCCCTGAACAAAACCATGATTTAAGAGAAGTCTTTAGTAAAGATCCTGCTCGTTCTCTCCCACCTCATAGACCCTATGACTGTTCCTTCGATTTACTCCCAGGTGCACCTCTTCCTTCCAGCCAGTTATACAACCTGTCGCGCCCAGAGAGGGAGTCAATGGAGCAGTACATTGAAGAATCCCTGGCCACGGGGCTTATTGGTCCTTCATCTTTTCCCCTGGGGGCAGGTTTTTTCTTTGTGAGGATGAAGGACAGGACCTTGCGCCAGTGTATCAACTTTTGCAGGTTGAATTCCATTACGGTGCACAACAAGTACCGACTCCCGTTGATAGAGTCAGCATTCAACTCGCTTCAGGGGGCTTCCATATTCACTAAACTGGATCTACTTAACGTGTATCATCTGTGATAGGCTGGCATCATGTCCAGGGTGTACCCCGCATCATGCTCTATGACTGCTGGGATAGGCTTCAGCCACCCACGACCCTTAATTGGAGTAAGCAGTTGAAGATGAGGGAGTGTGTGTGTGTGTGTGTGTGTGTGTGTGTGTGTGTGTGTGTGTGTGTGTGTGTGTGTGTGTGTGTGTGTGTGTGTGTGTGTGTGTGTGTGTGTGTGTGTGTGTGTGTGTGTGTGCTTGTAGTTTATTGGTTTTATTGTTGTTATTATGTTGTGGTTTATTATTTTTTGTGGGTTTGTTGTTTAATGGTTTTATGGTTGTTGTGGTGGTGGTGGTTTATTATTTGTTGTGTGTCTGTGGTTTACTGTTTTTATTGTTGTTGATGCTGTTTGTTGTGGTTCATTATTTTTGTGTGTTTGTGGGTTATTGGATTTGTTGTTTATTTTTTGTATTTCTAGTTTATTGGTTTTATTGTTATTATTCGTGTTGTTCTTGTGGTTAATTATTTTTTGTGTGTTTGTGCTTTATTGGTTTGGTGTTGTTTTGTTGTGCTTTATTATTTTTTGTGTCTGTGATTTAGTCACTTTTTGTTGTTTTAGATGTGGTTTATTATTTTTTGTTTGTTTGTTGTTTTTTGTATGTTTGTTGTTTTCTGGTTTATGATTTTACTGCTTGTGCTTTATTATTTTTTCTTTGTGGTTATTTTGTTTGTTTATTTGTTGTTTTGTTGTGGTTTGCTCTTTTTTATGTGTTTGTGGTTTATTGGTTTTATTGTTGTAGTTGTTGTGGTTAATTATTTTTGTGGTTTATTGGTTTTATTGTTGTTTTGTGGTTTAATATTTTTGTGTTTGTGGTTTATTTGTTTTATTGTTATTGTGTGTTTGTTGTAATTTATTATGTTCATTCATTTCATTGTTTTTGTTGATGTTGTTTATTTTTAGTGTGTTTGTGGTATATTGTTTATTGTTGTTGTTGTTATTGTGATTTTTTAATTTTTAGTGTGTTTGTGGTTTAGTGGTTTTATTGTTGGTGGTGGTGTTGTGGTGGGCTTTTTTGTGTTTGTGGTTCATTGGTTTTATTGTTGTTGTGGTTTATTCTTTTTGTGTGCTTGTGGTTTGTTGGTTTTTTTGTTGTTATTTGATTTATTATTTTTTGTGCTTGTGGTTTATTGGTTTTATTGTTGTTCTTTTATTGTTTATTATTTTTGTGTGTTTGTGGTTTATTTGTTTAATTGTTGTTGTTGTGGTTTATTATTTTTTGTGTGCTTGTGGTTTGTTGGATTTGTTGTTGTTTATTTTTTGTGTAGTAGTTTATTGTTTTATTGTTGTTATATGTGTTGCTCTTGTGGTTAATTATTTTGTGTAGTTGTGGTTTATTGGTTTGTTGTTGATTTGTTGTGCTTTATTATTTTGTGTCTTTGTGATATAGTCACTTTTTGTTGTTTTGTTGTGGTTTATTGTTTTATTGTTTGTTTGTGTTTTTTGTTTGCTTGCTGTTTTGTGGTTTCTTATTGTACTGTTTGTGCTTTATTATGTTTGTTTGTGGCCATTCTGTTTGTTTATTTGTTGTTTTGTTGTGATTTATTATTCTATTGTTTGTTTGTGATTTACTGTTTGTTTGATGTTTATGTGTTATTAATTTGTATGTAGTTTATTGTTTGTTTGATGTTTATTTGTTATGAATGTGTTTGTTTGTGGTTTGTCATTTGTTTGTTGTTTTGTTGTGTTATTTTATATTTATTTTGTGCTTTGTTGTTTGTGGTTTATTGTTTGTTGTTTTGTTGTGATTTATTTTTTATTGTTTGTTTATTTGTTTGTTTTTGTTGTGGTTTATTAGTTTATTGTGTGTTTGCAGTTGATTGTTTGTTGTTTTGTTGTGGTTTATTATTTTATTTTTTTGTGGTTTGTTTGTTGTATTGTTGTGGTTTATTATTTTATTGTTTGTTTGTGGTTTATTGTTTGTTGTTTTGTTGTGGTTTGTTATTTTATTATATGTTTGTGGCTTATTGTTTGTTTGTTTTTTGTTGTGGTTTATTATTTTATTTTGTGTGAGAGGTTTGTTGTTTGTTTGTTTGTTTGTTTGTTTGTTGTTTATTATTTTATTGGTTGTGTTTTGTTGTGATTTATTATTTTATTGTTTGTGAGTTTTTATTTGTCTGTGGTTTATTATTTTTATTGTGTGGTGATTTTGCATATTGATTTATCGCCCTCCAGGTCATGCTGGGACTTTTCTTAAGGATTTTACTGATTTTTTAACATCTATAATTTGTCTGGAAAAGGTTTTGATTATTGGTGATTTTAATTTACACATTGATGATGACACTTCCAGCCCAGCTAGGGAACTTATATCAATGGTTGAGGCTTTTAATTTTAAGCAGTACGTGTCAGGCCCCACCCACACTAAAGGTCACACTTTGGATTTAGTTTTTGCATTGGGCTTGCATATTGCCAATGTGTGTGTGGAGGATGTTTTTCTGAGTGACCATTGCTGTGTTTTCTTTGATCTGATGGCCCCACCTGAGCCTAGATCAGTACTTACTAGGGTGGAGAGGAGGATTATCACAGACGCAGTTGCTATGCAGTTCTGTGATAAATTTGACCCTTTACTTTTTAGTGAATTTACTGAAATTGATGGCTTTATGCACTGTTTTAACAGCCATTGTGCTATTATTTTGGATCAGATAGCACCACTTAAAGCTAATAAGGTTTCCTGTGGCCGATTATGTCCTTGGATCAATGATGCAATTATGAATCAAAGGAGATTATGTCGCCAGATAGAACGTTTATGGAAATCAACAAAATTGGAGGTCCACAGGCTACATTTAAGAGATCTAATATCCTCCTTAAATAAGATGTTAGAGGAGGCCAGGGAAAGCTATTTTTATCGGCTGATTGCCTCAAATAAGAGAAATCCCAAAGTGCTCTTTGACACAATCAGCTCTATTGTGTCACCTGCTGCTGCTGTAACTCCTGTTCTTCCTAAAACAAGTAGTGATGAGTTCCTTAATTTCTTCATTGACAAAGTCAGAGTCATAAAAGATAGTTTGCCGCTCTCATTGCCCTCTTGTTGTGATTCCCGGTATTTGGGACCTCCCACTCAATGCTGGACCTCTTTTAAGCTTGTTACAATTGAGGACATTCTATCTGTCATCAACATAATGAAACCAACCTCTGGTATTTTGGATGTAGTTCCTTTTAGATTGTTTATGAATGTTTTTGACTCTATTGTGCCTTGTATTGTTAAAATTTTCAATATGTCCTTGTCGACTGGTGTGTTTCCTTGTTCTTTTAAACATGCTGTTGTGGAACCACGGCTAAAGAAAGCAGGATTGGACTCTATGGAACTGAAGAACTTTAGGCCAATATCAAAGACCCCCTTTTTGGCTAAAGTCTTGGAAAAGGTGGTCTGTGTCCAACTTAAATCATTTTTGCAGACTAACAACATCTATGACACATTTCAGTCCGGATACCGTGAGTTTCATTCCACTGAAACTGCCCTGTTGAAGGTGGCTAGTGACATTATGATGGCCGCTGATAGTGGTAAATGTTCTGTGCTGGTTTTATTGGATCTGTCATCTGCATTCGATACCGTTGACCATGGCATTTTGATTAATAGATTGCGGGATACGGTTGGCATGTCAGGTCCTGTATTAGAGTGGTTTAGCTCTTACTTGGTTGGTAGAACTTTTAGTGTTTCTGTGAACAATGTGATGTCTGAATCTGCTGATCTTTTGTGGGGTGTCCCGCAGGGCTCAGTCCTGGGTCCGATTTTGTTCCTGCTGTATATCCTTCCTCTTGGTAAGCTGATCCAGCAGTTCTGTGATGTGTCCTACCATTTGTATGCCGATGACTTGCAGCTGTACTGTTCTTTTAAGACAACTGAAGCACAGAAAATTTGTTCTCTCATTAGTTGTCTCACTAAAATTACAGAATGGCTTACTGAAAACAGCCTGCAGTTGAATTCTAATAAGACTGAGACATTGATTGTAGCTCCAGATAGTGCTATGTCTGTCATTAAGAATCACCTTGGTAATCTGAGCAGCTCTGTTAAAGGCAGCCTGCGTAACCTGGGTGTCATTTTGGATGGAGGGATGTCTTTGGAACATCACACCAGGCAGCTCGTTAAGAACTGTTTTTTCCAAATTCGTAACATTTACAAATTACGCAAAATGGTGGCTTTTAATGAGCTAGAGATGATTGTGCATGCATTTGTTTCTTCACGACTTGATTATTGTAACAGTCTCTTTACATGCCTCAGTAAGAAAGAGCTGGCCCGCCTGCAGGTAGTGCAAAATTCTGCTGCACGACTTCTTACCCGCGCCCACAGGAGAATGCATATTACTCCTGTCCTCAAGTCTTTACATTGGCTCCCTGTTTTTTACAGGATAAATTACAAAATCCTTGTGCTGACCTTTAGAGCTCTACATGGACAGGCACCGGAATACATTAAGGACCTGATCCAGCCTTATGTTTCCAGCAGGAGTTTGAGGTCTTCCAATCAGAACCTGCTGATGGTTCCCCGAACTTGTTTTAAAACTCGAGGGGACAGATCTTTTAAAGCTGTGGCACCTCGCCTCTGGAATGAGCTTCCCTGTTCTCTTCGCTCACTAGACTCTGTGGATGTTTTTAGACAGCAACTAAAGACACATTTTTTTAAACTGGCATTTTAGTGTCAATTTATTTTATTGTTCTATATTTGTATGTGTTGTTTTTATTGTCTATTTATATCGTGTGAAGCACTTTGTGACCTTGGTCTGTGTAAAGTGCTATATAAATAAAGCTTACTTACTTACTTATTATTTTATTGTTTGTTTGCTGTTTATTGTTTGCTTGTTTGTTTTTTGTTGTGGTTTATTTTATTGTGTGTCAGTGGCTTATTGTTTGTTTGTTGTTTTGTTGTGTCCCTGTTGTGCAGGGACATCCCTGAAAAAGACATTGCTTGGATGGCAGCATGTAAAAGTAAGTCCCTTCGGCTGCTCCCTTGTTTGCACTTGGGGTCGCCACAGCAAATCCAAGGTGGATCTGCTTGTTGAATTGGCACAAGTTTTATACCTTCCTGACGCAACTCCACATTACATGGAGAAATGTGGCAGGGGTGGGATTTGAACCCGGAACCTTCTGAACTGAAACCAAGCACATTAACCACTTGGCCACCACCCCTGCTTGGATGGCAGCATGTGTTGCTCCAAAACCTGGATGTACCTTTCAGCACTGATGGTGCCATCACAGATGTGTAAGTTGCCCATGTCATGGGCACTAACACACCTCCATACCATCACAGATGTTGGCTTTTTAAACTTTGCGCTGTTAACAATCTGGATGGTCTTTTTCCTCTTTTGTCCGGAGGACACAACATCCATGATTTCCAAAAACAATTTGAAATGTGGACTCATCAGACCACAGCACAGTTTTCCACTTTGCGTCTGTCCATTTCAAATGAGCTCAGGCCCAGAGAAGGCGACGGCATTTCTGGATGTTGTTTTTGCTTTGCATGGTACAGTTTTAACTTGCACTTGTAGATGTAGTGACAAACTGTGTTAACTGACAGTGGTTTTCTGAAGCGTTCCTAAGCTCATGCGGTAAGATCCTTTACACAATGATGTTGGTTTTTAATGCAGTGCCACCTGAGGGATCGAATTTCACAGGAATTCAGTGTTGGTTTTCGGCCTTGCCGCTTACGTGTAGAAAGTTCTCCAGATTCTCTGAATCTTCTGATTATATTATGGACTGTAGATGATGGAATCCCTAAATTCCTTGCAACTGAACATTAAGAAACATTGTTCTTAAACTGATGGACTATTTTTTCACGCAGTTGTTCGCAACGTGGTGATCCTCACCCCATCTTTGCTTGTGAACGGCTGAGCCTTTGGGGATGCTCCTTTTATACCCAATCATGACACTCACCTGTTTCCAATTAAGCTGTTCATCTGTTGAATGTTCCAAGCAGGTGTTCTTTGAACATTCATCAACTTTCCCAGTCTTTTGTTGCCACTGTCCCAGCTTTTTTGAAATGTGTTGCATGCATCCATTTCAAAATTAGCAAATATTTGCACAAAAATAATAAAGTTTAGCAGTTTGAACATTAAATATCTTGTCAAACAAAAAAGGAGAGTTCTCCTCACTTCTGTATAGCACAAACAAATCTGGTGCAACCAGACAGGACTGATTTGTAAAAGAGGAAAACAGCTGGTGCAACACATTAATTAGGTGCTGAAAGCACCTTATTAATTTTTTCATCACCTACTTCTGTGTTGCACCAGCTGTTTTTCTCTTTTATTAAATATCTTGTCTTTGTGGTTTATTCAGTTGAATATAGGTTGAAGAGGATTTGCAAATCATTGAATTCTGTTTTTAATTTACATTTTACACAACATCCCAACTTCAGTGGAATTGGGGTTGTATTATTGTGGTTTGTTATTTTATTGTTTGTTGTGGTTTATTATTTTATTTTGTTTGTTTGTTTTTTGCTGTGGTTCATTATTTTATTGTGTGCTGTGGTTTAGGGCCCCTTCACACATAGTGTGAATTTGATCAAACTGGACACCAAGTGCGCATGAAGCGGGAATCGTATGCCAACAAGGTTGGGTAGGATTACTTTGAAAGAATACATGTGGATTACATGTATGTATGTACATACATTTGGCTTACATGTAATCTGATTACTTTTGGATTACATTTCAAAGTAATCCTACCCAACCCTGTATGCAAAACATGTAAAACAGTAGCTGCCTCCACTGTCTCGTACACCTGTTGCTATAACCATTTGTGCACACCAGCAGCTAAAAGGCAGAGTGTGCACTGGGAGAGCCCTTCAAACCCTCTCGCGGCAGGTGTTGACTAAATTCCATCTGACACACATCCAACATGGTTCATGTGGCACTTAGAAAATGTGTGGCCATTTGTGCTATCATCATGAAAACAGTCAGCAGATAATCAATTTGTCTAAGTGACCCACGAGTGTGAGTTTGCAAATCAGCAACACATGTGAGGTACCAGAGTGTCGGCTCCCCCCGCACACACATGTGCCGTGCGTGTGAATCGCGCGTGTTGAGCTCCCCCCATCCATAAACATGTAGTGCCTTTGGGGGGGAGTGCACTTGC